>NC_058160.1:17791200-17837297 GCF_020080835.1 Cotesia glomerata
AAAATAAATTTGTTATAAAGAGACCAAAAAATCATTTATAAGATATTTTTTAACGTTTATATTTATATATTAGTGCATTTCAAGTGAGAGTTAAGTATTGAATTAAGTGGTAAAAAAAAAGTTTCACAGTCTCAGTGTTAACAGGAATTGAAGTAATTTAATATAAAAATAATAAAAATATAGCATGTGATATTTTTTTTGTAACTTTATTGGAAGGAAAATATTTGAAATTTTTATTAGTGTTATCTCTTGACCCGCGGATATCTTTGAAGCCGTTAATCTTTGAGTGAACTTTGGTCTTCAGACGTTTTTTGTGTAGAGCGTAAAAATTTCCTACAAATATCATTTTTCAGATTGAACAGCCATGTTACGATGAAAACCAAGTTCTCTAAAGTAATAAAAATTAAAAATTAAAAAAAAATTCTTTTCCTGTGTTGATTTAAATGGAAAATGAAAAGAAATGGATGCACAGGCAAATCTTAGACTATTGATAGTAAGGAAAACACATGGCGCCGCAAAAATTTTTAGTTTTTGGTAGGTATACTCATCAATTTTTAGACACCAAAAGAAAAAAAATTCGTGCTTTTTGAAACACACTTAATATATATATGTTAGAGATATATATATATATATATATATATGTATATATATATATATATATATATATATATATATATTCTCTGTAAGGATGTTTTTCGCTGTCCCAGGCATTTTTTTATTGGAAAAATTGTTATTTTGTTACTAAAAAAAATTTGTCACGAAAGTAAATAAACATTTCTATTTGGAGCATTGAAAACTAAAATGAAATAATTTATGGTTTTTTTGCTATAAATTCGTAAACCACCGAAATAACAATCCCCTGGGCTGTCCCATTCCCAAAATTGAAACTTTAAGATTAAATTTTAAGTTATTCGTCTATAATTTATCATTTTGTCCGTAATGTTTATAAACTTAATTAGTTAACTTACAATCTTCTTCAATAAAAAGTACCGAAAATGAATTTGTTTCATTAAATTCATTAAATCAAAGTGTTAGTCCCAGGCATTTTAAGAACAGTCCCCTGCCAGAAGTTCAAAGCTTAAAAAAAAAAATCCAGCTTACTATTTTATGTTCTATAAGGTTTATAAGGACATTGTGTCAAAGCACCATTTGTGCTGGAAATATGTGTCTGGGCCACTTCAAAATTCAGTCCCCTGGCAGCTATTTTTATTTATAATTTATCTATAAAATTGGATCCATAAGTCTTAATATTATTCTAATTAATGTAAACATTCATTGAAAACTTCAAAAGTTGAATGCATTGAAATAGTTTGCTTGATTTTTCTCAATTTGATAAAAAAAAAACAGTCCCCTGGCAAACAGTCCCCTGTTATGTTATATGGCAAAAGATACACAAATATTGAAAAAGCAAAAATTAATTCGGTTATTGATTTATTATGATTAAGCTGATAGTTTTGTAGCTCTTGTTAATTTTTTTTCTATTAAAATCAAAAATAATTTGGTCGGACAATTTTGTACAGATTTAAGACGACCTTACATAGAATCACCCATATATATATACGTGTGTGTGTATGTAACGGAATCATATAAAATATACAAGAAACTATCGACCTTAATTAATAGAACCGGACTGATTTCCAAAATTAATTTGGATTATATCAACAAAATATTGAAAAGAAATTGATGATAATAATTGAAGAAGGTACATAAGTTATTCCCCAGGCCACAATATTTAGCTGAATTAGTTTTAGAGAGTGTCTTAATCTTGTTAAAATGTTTGCTAACAGGGTACCCGCTTGGATGTATATGTGGGTGTGTATATGTGTACATACAAATTTATTTGTATTTATGCAACATCTTGTTCTGTTTATATTTATACAGCTTCATAAAATATCGAAGTGTATATTTTGCTACTATGAAACCTTGAACGAAACATTTAGCAATATCCTACCTAGTTTATACATTTAAAAGAAACTATATTCAACATGACGTATGTATATTTTTCATATCAGAGATTTCATGCTAAATGCTGTCATACTGTCAACATAAATCGACTGTACGTAAAACATCTATTTCCCTTTCATTTTAAATCATTTGTATCGGCGTCAAATTTGCTAGGTACAAAAACATTTATTCGGTGAAAAAATGACTGATGATTTGAATGATTTAAGTTGTCAATAATGTCTGTTACGTTTATGAAAGAGCATTTGTAAAGAATCTCATTCTAAATAGACAGCATAATGTAGGCGTTCCCTTTAAATTGAAGAACTCTGAGCATTTAATCATATCAGGGGATTGAGACTGAACAAACGTATTCTACATTTTTTCACTTTTTTTCAATGAATCTTTTTTAATTCAAAAATTACCCATCATTCTTTAATTCTACTAAAATTTTTTCCTCACGTTTAATTTTACTACACTTATAGTGTTCGATGATTTATAGATTCATTAAATACGCAATATTTCGACATGAATACTAGTGAAAGAAAAAAAAACAGGTGCAAATCACATGAAAATATTCTATGAATAACTTATAAGTGTTCGTTGTTTTTTCGTCTGGTTACGCCATTTATCCATATACATCATAGTAAATTTCTATATAGTTCAGTGCTAACCAACGCCTTTAACGAAACAAGTAAACCTATCAGGATAGAAAATCACACGGCGTAAAAGCATAGTAGTAGGTTCTCTCGGTAGAATTCCGGCAGTGTTAGATGAACACAGTCCATACCAGGGTGTGAACTATACACCAAGCGAAGTAGAGATGAGAGAAATAGAGAGGATGAGAGAAGAAAGAGCTTAAGCGGAAAAGAGGAATGGCACGCGCGTACACTACTGCGGCTGTTATTATGATGAGAAAAGAGAAAGACAATGAAAGTGAGAATAAGTTTACGTGCAAACACTCACACTACTCGACCCCACAAAGTTGAGAGGTGTGTCTCAACGCCTGGCTACGACATGACCAATTAGTCAGTGACGCTTAAAAACAGCATGGTGCTCGCTTCCCTGGCTTTATAATCCTATTTTTTTTTATTACCAGAGTATTTTTTTATTTTTCTAGATACACATAAGTACTTTTAAATACTCAAATTGAATCTCTACCTTAAATATATTTTTTTTTAATTTATAATTAAAAAAAAACGAAAACAGGGTAACAAAAGCATTTTTGTATGGTCTAGAAATGGGATAACGTCGCGCGAAGAATATAAAAAACTCGTTGTGTAGCAGCTGCTATTGACATCTCAATACGTAGATTCACTTAAAAAAAGAGTCCAGTGATCACAAGAGTATGATCTGCTTTATTATATCATATTTATGTATGCGTATGTTTCAATGGAAAAATTGTGAAAAAACGGTTGACTTTGCTAACTATATCTCACCGAAATTTTTCTCTATTTTCGAACTTGAATCAGTTAAAATATACTTTTCAGTGTGTTTAATTTTCAAGCTCACATTAGCAGAGATGCGTAGGTAAATTTTTAAATAAATTTTTGCGTTTATTTTCATTTCTATATCGTTTTAAAACTTTAAGTTATAAAAGAATAACAATTACTTTATTTTAATCTTATATCTCGTTGATTCCTCTTCAACAAGTCATTCGCCTTGAACGGAGATCACGGCGTTCTACGTGATTTTTCAAGTTAGTAAATAATATGTAGTTCCATAGATGGTAGATTTTATAGAAAACTAACTATTGTATTTATCCTTATGACGCAACTTTTGAAAAATTTTGCGATTTTCTGACTCAGATTGTTGAAGTGGTTCAGTTAATACATCTCAAGCGTCACAAAAAAAAAAAAATTTGGAAAACGGATCACCCTAAAGGACATCCCTGCAACTTCCCGCTAATTCCATACTTAAGCGCTCAAAATTGCACTTATTACATTTTTGAGCTCTCCGAGCTCAAAAATATAATTTTCGTGTCATTTTGAGCTCAAAAGTCTGATAGAGGCTTAGTAAAAGATTATTTTTTGAATTTTCAAACCACACACTGAAAAAAAAGTTCTCTAATCAGCAGCATCTACAGTATAGTGACTAGATAGTGTGTGTGTGTGTGTGTGTGTGTGTGTGTGTGTGTGTGTGTGTGTGTGTGTGTGTGTGTGTGTGTGTGTGTGTGTGTGTGTGTGTGTGTGTGTGTGTGTGTGTGTGTGTGTGTGTGCGGCCATATGTAAACTTCTTATAACTTTTGCACGGCTTGACCGATTTTATATCGCGGTTGGCGTCATTCGAAAGGGCTTGGTGAAACTTAGATTTTGAATACAATTTGGACTGATTCGGACCGGTAGATTTTGAGAAATCTCAAAAAAACTAAGAAAAAAAATTTTTTCAAATGTGGTTTTTTTGGAATAACTTTCAAACGGTTTTATCAATCGATTCCAAAAACTAATCAACTTTTGACATTAAAAAACGACGTCGATCGCCGCCAGCTTGGTCGAAATCGGTTGATTCGTTCGTGAGTTATCGTTGTCGAAAGAAAACGGAAAAAAGTGTTTTTTCGGAATTACTTCGAAATTCCTAGTTCGATCAACTTAAACTTAAAGATTATTTATGAGGCTTCAAAAACTGCGTCGAATGCCGTCAACTGCGGGAAAATCGGTTCATTCACTGATAGAAGGATTTCTTAGTATTTAAAAAGATTTCTTTGTATTTAAGAAATCATTTCTTAGTATTTAAGAAATCATTTCTTAGTATTTAAGAAATATTTCTTAAATACTAAGAAATATAAATACTAAAAAATATTTTTTAAATGCTAAAAAATGATGTTTAAGAAATGATTTCTTAAATACAATGAAATCTTATTAAATGCTAAGAAATCCTTCTATCAGTGTTCATTCAACAGTTATTGCGGTTTGAAAATTCAAAAAATAGTGTTTTATTAAACGTCTACCAGATTTTTTAGCTCGGAAAGCTCAAAATAACACATAAATTATATTTGTGAACTCGAAGAGCTCAAAAACGTAATAAGTGCAATTTTGAGCGCTTAAGTATATGGAATTAGAGGGAAGTTACAGGGATGTCAGGGATTACAGTTAACCGTTTTCCTAATTTTTTTTTTCAAAAATATACCCTTTCTTTTTTCTAGTTATGTAGTTGTTCCAGCCGTTTTTATGAAACCAGGACTGTTTGAATAGTACGTTTTTTATACGTCAAGTTCATATTTCCTGAAGAGCTATAATGCACTTATTTCAATTAATTGTCCATTTTCTTGGCTGCCTTGCCACCTCTTGGTATTTTTTAAAACTTATTTTTCTATGTATTATTTTTTGACTCTGATAAAGTCGATAATAACGAAATCTTATGCATGAGATAACATGAAAATATATGTATCAACGGGCATCTATAAATCTGCCGAATTATAAAAATTCCGACAGAAGTTTTATTATTTGTCGGTAATGATAAAACAGTTTCATAAAATTCTAAGAGATGGCGCCACGTGTCCTAAAATTAAAAAAAATTGGATTTTAAGCTATGTGATGAGGACTGAGCATCAGGCTGAAAAACATGTACTGATTCCGACCTGGTCTGATGCACCAGGTGCATGACATTGAATTCTACAGGAATATTACATGAAATTATACAGCTATGGATTAGATCAGTCTAACCTTATAGTTGTGGACAAGGCCCATCAATATTTATCTAAGATTATATGGGCATTTATAATCAGTGCTCGTTATTCCGAAAAAAAACGGGGCATGACTAAATTAAATAATCGGATGGTCGAGAATATATTTCTCGTGCAAATTGGTAATAAATTTTTTTGCCCATGAGCGAAGAAATAGTCGAGGCCCACTAGTGCTCTTCCGCGGTGGAATAAGCACTACTTGGGTTAGTCCGTTTTTTAAAAAAAACGGGTCATGACTAGATTAAATAATCGAATGGTCGGGAAGTAGTAGGCCTTGACTATGCCTGTGTATGTGGGCGAGAACATATCACCGCTCCGAACGGGCAATATCTTTTCGACCATCCGATTATTTAATTTAGCCGTGGCCCGTTTTTTTTTAAAACGGGCAAACACAAATAGTGCTTATTCCACCGCGGAATAGCACTAGTCGACCTTAACTATTTTTTCGCTTGTGGACGAAAATAATATATAAACAGTCTGGAAGGGAAGTATCTTCCCGACCGTCCGATTATTTAATTAATTCATGACCCGTTTTTCTAAAAAAAACGGGCAAACATCAATAGTGCTTACTCCACCTCGAAAAGGTAGTAGTAGTAGGTCTCGGCTATGCATGTGTGAGGGAGAGAAAAATATATGACCAGTCCAGATGGAAAATATTTTCTCGACCATCCGATTATTTAATTTAGTAATGACCCGTTTTTTTGAAAAAACGGGAAAATATAAGTCGTGCTTATTTCACCTTCAAACGGAAGTAGTGGGCTTTGGCTATGGCTGAGTATGTGGGCGAGAAGAATATATCACCGCTTGGAACGGGCAATATCGTCCCGACCATCCGATTATTTAATTTAGCTATGGCCCGTTTTTTTGAAAAAACGGGCAAACATAAGTAGTGCTTATTCCAACCCGCAAAGAAAGTAGTGAACTTTGACTATGCATGTGTATGTGGGAGAGAAGAATATATCAGCGCTCCGGACGGCAAATACCTTCCCTACCGTCCGATTATTTAATTTAGTGATGACCCGTTTTCTTGAAAAAACGGGCAAATATAAGTCGTGCTTATTCCACCTCAAAAAGGAAGTAGTGGGCCTCTACTATGCCTGTGTATGTGGGCAAGAATATATCAACGCTCCGAACGGGAAACATCTACCCGACCTTCCGATTATTTGATTTACTTATGGCCCGTTCATTTAAAAAAAAAAACGGGCAAACGTAAGTAGTGCTTATTTCACCTTCAAACGGAAGTAGTGGGCTTTGGCTATGTCTGAGTATGTGGGCGAGAAGAATATATCACCGCTTCGAACGGGCAATATCTTCTCGACCATCCGATTATTTAATTTAGCCATGGCCCGTTTTTTTGAAAAAACGTGCAAACACAAGTAGTGCTTATTCCACCGTGGAATAGCACTAGTCGATAATAACTATTTTTTCGCTTGTTGACGAAAATAATATATAAACAGTCTGGACGGAAAGTATCTTCCCGACCGTCCGATTATTTAATTAATTCATGACCCGTTTTTCTAAAAAAAACGGGCAAACATCAATAGTGCTTATTCCACCTCGAAAACGTAGTAGTAGTAGGTCTCGGCTATGCATGTGTGAGGGAGAGAAGAATATATGACCAGTCCGGACGAGAAATATCTTCCCGACCATCCGATTATTTAATTTAGTAATGACCCGTTTTTTTGAAAAAACAGGAAAATATAAGTCGTGCTTATTTCACCTTCAAACGGAAGTAGTGGGCTTTGGCTATGGCTGAGTATGTGGGCGAGAAGAATATATCACCGCTTCGAACGGGCAATATCTTCTCGACCATCCGATTATTTAATTTAGCCATGGCCCGTTTTTTTGAAAAAACGTGCAAACACAAGTAATGCTTATTCCACCGTGGAATAGCACTAGTCGATAATAACTATTTTTTCACTTGTTGACGAAAATAATATATAAACAGTCCGGACGGGAAGTATCTTCCCGACCGTCCGAATATTTAATTGTCATGACCCGTTTTTTTGAAAAAACGGGCAAATATAAGTCGTGCTTATTTCACCTTCAATTGGAAGTAGTGGGCTTTGGCTATGTCTGAGTATGTGGGCGAGAAGAATATATCACCGCTTTGAACGGGCAATATCTTTTCGACCATCCGATTATTTAATTTAGCTATGGCCCGTTTTTTTGAAAAAACGGGCAAACATAAGTAGTGCTTATTCCACCGCGGAATAGCACTAGTCGACCTTCACTATTTTTTCGCTTGTGGACGAAAATAATATATAAACAGTCTGGACGGGAAGTATCTTCCCAACCCGGAAAGAAAGTAGTGAACCTTGACTATGCATGTGTATGTGGGAGAGAAGAATATATCAGCGCTCCGGACGGAAAATATCTTTCCTACCGACCGATTATTTAATTTAGTCATGACCCGTTTTTTTGAAAAAACGGGCAAATATAAGTCGTGCTTATTCCACCTTAAAAAGGAAGTAGTGGGCCTCTACTATGCCTGTGTATGTGGGCAAGAATATATCAACGCTCCGAACGGGCAATATCTTCCCGACCTTCTGATTATTTAATTTATTTATGGCCCGTTTATTTAAAAAAAAAAAAAACGGGCAAACGTAGGTAGTGCTTATTTCACCTTCAAACGGAAGTAGTGGGCTTTGGCTATGTCTGAGTATGTGGGCGAGAAGAATATATCACCGCTTCGAACGGGCAATATCTTCTCGACCATCCGATTATTTAATTTAGCCATGGCCCGTTTTTTTGAAAAAACGTGCAAACACAAGTAGTGCTTATTCCACCGTGGAATAGCACTAGTCGATCTTAACTATTTTTTCGCTTGTGGACGAAAATAATATATAAACAGTCCGGACGGGAAGTATCTTCCCGACCGTCCGATTATTTAATTGTCATGACCCGTTTTTCTAAAAAAACGGGCAAACATAAGTAGTGCTTATCCCACCTCGGAAAGGCAGTAGTGGCCCTCGGTTATGCATGTGTGAGTGGGAGAGAAGAATATATGACCAGTCCGGACGAGAAATATCTTCCCGACCGTCTGATTATTTAATTTAGGCATGGTACGTTTTTTGGAAAAACGGGCAAACACAAGTAATGTTTATTCCACCGCGGAATAGCACTAGTCCACCTAAACTATTTCTCCGCTTGTGGACGAAAATAATATATGACCGCTCCGGATGGGCAATATCTTCCCGACCATTCGATTATTTAATCTAGTCATGACCCGTTTTTTTTAAAAAACGGACTAACCCAAGTAGTGCTTATTCCACCGCGGAAGAGCACTAGTGGGCCTCGACTATTTCTTCGCTCATGGGCAAAAAAATTTATTACCAATTTGCACGAGAAATATATTCTCGACCATCCGATTATTTAATTTAGTCATGCCCCGTTTTTTTTCGGAATAACGAGCACTGATTATAAATGCCCATATAATCTTAGATAAATATTGATGGGCCTTGTCCACAACTATAAGGTTAGACTGATCTAATCCATAGCTGTATAATTTCATGTAATATTCCTGTAGAATTCAATGTCATGCACCTGGTGCATCAGACCAGGTCGGAATCAGTACATGTTTTTCAGCCTGATGCTCAGTCCTCATCACATAGCTTAAAATCCAATTTTTTTTAATTTTAGGACACGTGGCGCCATCTCTTAGAATTTTATGAAACTGTTTTATCATTACCGACAAATAATAAAACTTCTGTCGGAATTTTTATACCCTGATAGCCACAGTTTCAGACCAACCAAGTTGGTGTCAGATAGTTGCCACCAACTTAGCGACAACTTGCGGTCAACTTCCGAATTTGTAACTGTTGGCGCCAAGTTGGCTACAAGTTTCTGAGAAAAAAGAGACCTATCTACTGCCGCAATATGTCGCCAAATTTCTTGAGAAACTTATCGTCAACTTGGTGTGAAAAAGTTTCAGAGCAACTTTTGCCGACAACTTGGTGACAATTTGGTGAACAAGTTGACACCAACCGAGTTACTTTCCAAGAGTTGCCGCCAAGTTGGTGACAAGTTGCGGCAGTAGATTGACAGAAAGTTGCGGCCAACTTGGCTATCAGGGTAATTCGGCAGATTTATAGATGCCCGTATCAACAGACTCGATAGAGTCTGGCGCCAAGTTCCGTTCTCAAGCCAGGCTACCGAGTGTGTGTATATACCGTAAGCAGAACGGTTTTTTGAGGTTACAAATTTTTTTTCAAACTTATTTTGTTTTTTTTTTATTTTAATTAAAAAAAATTTTGTTGTAGATTTAAAAATTAAAAGAAACAATTTTGGAACGTACTTGGTGTGCGTCATTGTGTACTTCAATTTTTTTTTTAAATCCTAGTAATCTTAGATAGATTTTAGGAATTTCATAAAAAGTGAAATATTTTGTAATCACACACACTAAATACGTTCCAAAATTGTTTCTTTTAATTTTTAAATTTACAACAAAATTTTTTTTAATTTCCGAAAATCATATACAATCATATCGGTTACTTGGATTTTTTAATTTTTTATTTTATATCTTTTTGTAAAAAAATAAAATTTTTTTTTCTTAATAGTCTTATGAACGTGGACTTGGCGCGATACATACTACTTACATGTATACTCTCTTGCATTGTAATAAACATATGAACAATTAGAGACTAATGAAACATATACATAAATACCTATGTACACATTTCTCGGTCTGTCCACACTTTGAATCTATACTTTGCGCGAACGTTACTGCTTCTGATTTTCTACGTTGGCAATATTGAGTCAACTAACTAGCGTTCGTAATCTGGGAATGAATATCGCCAACATGATCAAAAGATGGATTTTAATTCTGAAAAATGTGTTTTAGATAAGTGTCATATTTAATTTAAAAATAATATCCAATGAAATTCTAAAACGGTGACAATAGTAAAATAAAAAATAAAAAAAAAAAAGAAAATGTCAACCATGAAAGGTGTAAGAAGAAATATACCTTATCTCCAACAGCAATTTGCTGCACTTCTTGGTAACACAAGTACTAGTGTCAAGTTTATATGTATTGTGATGATATTATCGTATTGTCTCTCTTTTATGGAGCAGGCAATCATCACTTTAAGTGTAACACCAGGTTACTTATTGCCTCCATCATTTTGGATATGGACGGCGTTTACTTTTTGTTTTCTGGAAATACATTTCTGGGAAGTGTGTGTAGACATTATAACAGTTGGACTTTGTGGCAAACTCATTGAACCCCTATGGGGTGCGATGGAAATGATGACCTTTTTTGCAGTTGTCAATGTTGGTGTTGGAATATTATCAGCATTATATTATTTATTTCTCTATATGTGTACTAGTGATACGGACTTTTTATTTGATATCCATATTCATGGATTAACAGGTTATATAGCAGGTAAATTTTAATTTCACTAATTTTACAACTACTATTGTTTAAGCAATATTTTATTAAATATCAATATTTTTATGTATTTTAGGTGTTAGCGTTGCTGTTAAACAAATAATGCCAGATCATATTTTGTTGAAGAGTCCAATTGGTAAAATAATGAATAGAAATATTCCCCTAATGGTGTGGCTAGTTAGTTTGTTATTGTGGATCGTAGGATTATTAGAAGGTACACATCCGACAATGTTTTTAAATGGTCTCATTATATCTTGGATGTATTTGAGATTTTATCAAAGACATACTAATGGATCTAAAGGAGATATGGCTGATAATTTTACTTTTGCAAGGTAATTTTTTTTTTTTTTTAATATTTTTGTATTAAATTGAAAATATAATTTCCAATCCTCTTTAATTAAAATTAATTACAGTTTTTTCCCCAATGTTTTACAACCACCGATTGCCGTAGTCAGTAATACTGTACATAACTTTTTTGTTCGTATTGGAATTTGTAAAAAAATTGTTAGACGATTTGATATGTCCAATGCACCACCAGGTTTAGTTATGAATCTGCCGGGAATCGATCCTCAAGATAGTGAAAGGCGACGGTTTGTATATCTTTATGTATTACAGAAGTAAAATAACATTATGTTATAACATAATAACACAATATTTTACAGGCAAATCGCACTAAAGGCATTAAGTGAGCGTTTAAGCAAAGATCATGCAAGACCGTGGCAGCAAGATAGAAATAAAAAAAATATTCCTCCTCTAGCTACTGTTTCAATATCTATTCCAGAGTCTACTACAACAAAACCTCTGGTATCTCCTCTTATTCCACCATTAAATACTAATATTCACAATCAAAGACTATCAAATACGTGATTAATAGTTATAATCTAGATTTAAAATGGAAATTGATAAATTATCTTATTTTCATACAGAAAATAATTAAATTTTGTTACATTGTTAATTTCGAATCATAAAAGTGAAAAAAAAGCAAGAAATGTTTAGTAATAAATTATTTAAAGTTTAAGGAGCTTAACATCAAGACTGTTTCATGTTATAATCTAAGTTTATATCTCTTTTTAGCATCTTTATCGGATTTATATCGTTCAGTTAAAATTGAAAGAAAAAAATTTTCAAAAAAACGTTGTTTCAAAAATAAATCAACCATCCATATTTTTGTAACACATCCATCATTTATACCACGAGTTATACCTTTGCAGTATACGCCAAGTATACGAGCAGCTACTTAATACACATTTATACTATACCGTATAAACTCATCCAGATATTAAAAAACTGATTTGCTATAACGTCATAGATTCAAAAAGTATATTTTATTTCATATACCAAAAGGTCTAACGTATAGTTTCCAATCTATACTTTGCTGTTGAAAAATCATCAATATAGACATCTTATGAACGTGTACAAAGAACTTTTTTTGAGTATGTTTTACGATTATATGTGCATTTATATTTAAGCTCTAATATTAAGGGATTAGGTGGGTTTCAGAGGTTCAAAAAAAGGGTATTTTTACTAATTTTTTTTTTTTTTTAGTATACACAATCATATATTTTATTTAAACAATTCAGTATATCAAAGATACATATTTAAACGGTATTTTGTGAAATTTTTATTTAAAAATTCCAAAAACTCAGCCATTGAGTATTTCATCTCTCTTGATGTCTCAAAAAAAAAAAATGCTCTTGCCGTGGACATCATAACTCATTATTGATTCATCTAAAATCAAAGAACCAAACATATTTCGTTAGTACATGGATAATTCTCGTTATTGGATGAACGATTTTTTTTTTTATTACAACTAATTTTTTCGAGCAAATACATGGCGAAAATTTGACCAAAAAATGTGTTTTTTTGTTCAGTCTGTCAAAAATTCAAATTTTAATTTTTTTTATTCTCCGTCCAATAACGAGATTTACCCATGTACTAACGAAATATGTTTGGATCTTTGATTTTATTTTAGATGAACCAATAATGAGTTATGTTGTCCACGGTAAGAGCATTTTTTTTGAGATGTCAAGGGAGATGAGGTACCAACGGTTGAATTTCCAGAATATTTAAGTAAAAATTTCACACAATACTGTTTAAATATGTATCTTTGATATGCTAAATTGTTTAAATAAAATATATGATTGTATATACTGAAAAAAAAAAAAAATAGTAAAAATAGCCTTTTTTTAAACCTCTGAAACCTACTTAACCCCTTAAGTCGTTTTGGGGTAATTATTTTTCTTTAGCTTTGAGAATTTAAAGTATTCAATTCTTTCATTTATTTTTAAAGAGACAAAACAATTTTTTATGTACGAAATTTTTTTTATGGAGATATTGATTGTTGACAATAAATATTCAAAAAATTTTCAATAATGCGACGAAAGTTGAAATTTTTTGTTCGAGTATAAATATATAAAATGTATTGAGACTATACTGTTTTTTAATATCGAAATTCGGTGCTTTTGATGAAATAATGCTTCTAAAACAAAAATTGTTTTTTATTTTTTTAATTTAAACATAGTTGACTAAAAACCAAATGTTTGATTTTGCAAAGTATAAACCTTAAAACTTACTGATTATTTCGAAATTTTAAATGAATATTTTTTTTGCTTATAATTATATAAAATTTATTCGAAATATTGAGGGAGTTCAAATATAAATTTTATAAAAAACCAATGCAATCCGAATATTGATTCTGTGGATTAAAATACTTCGAAATTACCATTATTTTATCAAAATTATCTATTATAAATATCTGTAAAAAATGCACTATCGACCCTTTTTGTTTATTCACATTTGAAAAATATACTCATCCATCACAAAAATGATATATTTCTTGAATTAAATCTTTCATTTTTTTTGTCTCATTTTGTACGTGTGTTTATTTTAGATGTACAAGAACTAGATTATTCAAATTTTATAAATATATACTTATGTATATAAATAAAAATTGTTATCCAAAATCCATTTAATATAAATTGAATGCCTATAAAACAAGAAAACATACATTAATTTGTTTCAAAAAATTGATAGGATCTTTACGAGACTAAAAAAAGAATTTACAATGAACTTTATAATTACCTTGAGGATAGACATTGGCTGAAGTTGCGCCAAAGAGAAATATATTTTTTGAGGGGTATTGTATATATTTTGTCAGCTAATAAATAAGTAGTAAATATTTACTTTTAAATACATTAATTTTACGCGAGGTTTTAGTTATTTTCGTTTGAAATATGTTTTTTTTTTTTTTTTTATTACAATTATCTTTGACACAAACATATGTTTTTAACTTTAGAATTTTTTTTTTATTCCTACATTGAATTTACGGTTAAAAAATGTTTAAAAAAAATCGGGAAAACGGTTGACCCTAAAGGCCATCCCTGCAACTTCCCGCTAATTTCATATGTAAGCGCTTAAAATTGCACTTTTATGACATTATTGAGTTCTTCGAGCTCAAAAATAAATTTATATGTTATTTCGAGCTCTCCGAGCTCAAAGAATTAGCTGCTCTAAGCTTTTGAGCTCTTCGAGCTCAAAAGTCTGATTGAAGTTAAATACAACAGTATTTTTTGAATTTTCAAACTGCAATAATTTCTGAATGAATGAATCGATTTTCACGCGGTTGGCAGTATTCCACGCAGTTTTTCAAATTCTATGACATACTTTTAAACACAAACTGATCGAACCGAAAATTTCAGAGAAATTTGAAAAATTCACTTTTTCCGAATTTTTTCGACAACGATAACTCACGAACCAATCAACCGATTTTTACGTTCTGGGTGGCGATCGACGTGGTTTTTGGAGCTCAAATAATTATTTTATTTCATCAAAAACGATCCAAAAAGAAATGTCGAAGTTATGTAAAAAAAACTTTTTTCGAAATTTTTCGTTTTCAATAACTCTTGAACGAATCAAGGGATTTTGACGGGACTAGTGACAATAGACGTGGTTTTTTAAGCATAAGAGCGTCGAAATCGGATGATAACTCGATTTTCGCAAAACGGGGTAAAACCAATAATTTCCCGATTTTTGAAAATTTTCAATTTTCTTAGCGGGAAGTTAACCTTCGGTTACTCGCGCTTCTCTAGTGTCTCACTCGTACTCACACCAACTCTATTAGGTTAAGCAGTGTTGGGGGGCAAATCCCTCTATAACGCGAGTAACGAAGGGCTAAAAATAAAAAATCGAGCTTAATCTATACGGCCCATTCAAAAAATGTCTATTTGAAGATGAGTAAACTATTTATCAATAACTTCGATCTTTGTTTTTCAAACAAACCTACTGGTATGTTTTTCGGTCGTATACTTAAACATCTGCATGTGTTAGAGCTGGGTAAAGGACAAATTTACAGCTAGTAAAAGCGATTTAATTACTTCTTTAATAAAAGATATTTATTTATACTTATTATTGTAAATGAATATCAATTTTCCTAACTACTGCTGCGAAAAAAAAGACTCATTAAAATTTAAACTTAATTTTACAAGTATTTCAAATAAGTATTAACAAGAAATTTCGACGCACTTTTTAAAAAAAAAATATTTTTTAATTCAAGTAAACACTGCATTTATCTATAAAATTGACGATGTTGTGGCCATTGAGACTGCGGTGGAGGAATTTGCTGTTGAGGAGCATACTGAGCATCTTGTATGTAACCGTTGGGAGATGGACGGACAGATGCTGGACCCGAAACTATATACTGTTGTTGTGGTTGTGCAATAGCGTAAGATACTTGCCCAGAATGTTGTGCAGGGTAATAATTTTGCGCCTGTGAAACTGGTGGAGGTACATTATATACCCCATAATTTACTTGTGATGACTGCGGTGGATAATAATGATTTTGTTGAGAATGTAATTCATGTGCCATAATTGTGGTATCTTGAATAGGGACGGTTATGAGATTTGTTCTCATAGGGGGATTACTTGACAAAGGTGTTGAATTTTGAGGATAGCTTTGCATTGGCATAATCTGTTGTGATCTATGCTGTTGCCGATGCTCAAGTGATGATTGATTTATTACGGAATTTACACGCGGATCATTTCCTATTGCAGGCTGTACCATATGAGATGATACTTGCTTAATTCGAACTGTTGGAACTGATGTAGATAACATCTTTCCCGGCTGTGTGTCAATATCAGATTTTGGATGAATATACTGTGATGAATCAACTTGGATTCCTTGAACAGGCTGTGTTGGACCCGATACATGTCGATGATTTATATGAGCCTGAAAATTTTAACAAGTATTTACAATAGAATAGTAATAATAGAAAATGACACTTATACTGCAAAAATAACATATGTAACTTACTTGTAAATCACGCTGACTAAGATAAGTTCTTCGACAACCACCATTACCATACCTGGTACCTCCATGAGTACACATAAATACTGTGCCAAGTCCAGTTTGCTCAACTCGTGAAACTTTTTCCGTACATCGAGGACATACTTTATCTTCTCTTTTACCACAAAATAAACAAAATACGTGTTTACATGGTATCTATTGTCAAATCAACATATGGATATTTAAAAATTTCATCATAAAAAAAAAAGAACAATTATGGAGATAATTACCATTCGCCCATAAATAAGAATTGGTTTAAGGCATTTGTCACAACAGTGGATCATCGGATTGAGAACTTTTTCACCAATCAGGTTGACACGATGATCCCATCGCAAACGCAGCATAGGTTCTGGAGGCCCACGATTAATTGTCGTGAAAGTGGGAGCTTCTAGTTGTGATATATCTGCTTCTAAATCAAACTGGTGCTCTAAAGAGGATGGTTGTGTTTGCAGCTGATCTTGATTAGTTTCAAAATCAGTCTTATCGGTGTATACTTCTTCGGATTCTTTTTGAGTTTGCTCTGTTATTTGGGGAGTGTCTTCTTCATCACTTTCTATTACCTACAATAAATATAAAAATAAAATAATATTAAAACTAATTATTCGAAATAAAGTCCAATTACGAACAATAATAAAAATGAATAATTTACCTTAACAGCTTTTTTAGCTCGACCTCGGATCCGTCCTCGTGCTCGTCCACGAGCTCTTCCACGCGTTCTACCTCTCATTCTTTTACTATTATCTTCATCCATTAATCACTAACAAATTATTATTGCTCTTAAATTTAGTGAACTATCAATTTTCATTGATAATTCCAAAATTGATCAAGTTTTCAAGTTATATTGAAAAACATTAAAATAAAAATACTGTGTAACTAACAATTTTCTTTAGTATACTTTAGAATAACAAATCTTTCAATTTAATTATATATATATATATATGGAGAGAATATGAAATAGTATTATTGTAAAACCAAGTTTAAAAATAATACAAATTTTAGTGACAATTGTTCTATTCGATTATCTGCAATTTGTTTTTATTATTTATTTCACAACTATCTGGGAGCACCAATATTTTGATATGGTTGTACCCATCGAGGATGATTTAGAATTTAAAGTCACTAACTCATGTCTTATCATCCCAGTGAGACTGTGAAATATTTATTCAACCTATTTTTCACAATTAATTAACAATAAACTTCAGTATATATACCCTACCGAATAATTTAAAACCCTTTTTTCTCTCTCTCTTTCTTTCTTTCTTTTTTTCTGAGACAATTTACTTTAACAGGGATAGAAATAATACACATAAAGGTGCAATTTCATGCTGACGCTTGACGCTGGCTTAGAGCGTCAAATGAGGTTAAATGGTATACAATTTCGACTGGAGCGCCATCTTAAATTAACGCAGCGTCAAAAACTAAACATTGTTTAGTTTGTAAAATCCGCGTCAAGCGTTAAGTTGTAACCTCATGATGACGCTTGACGCTAGCTTTGAGCGTCAAACTATAGCTCCACCTAGCTGAAATAAATAAAGACATATCCAGCGTCAAATGCCAGCGTCAAATTAAAAAAATCAGCGGCGAAAAAAATGTATGAATATCGAAAGTCGATATCTCGAGATATACCTAGAAGCTAGTTCTTAACCTAATTTTTATAAAAACACATGGTAATAGTAAAATAACTTATGACAACAATAAATGTTAAACATTAATGAAATAATTACATCAAATTTAAGTGACTTATCGAAATTTCAATGGCAGATGAATATGATTATCAATTGTGGATTTATCAGTGTCAAAAAATAATTCGTCAAGCGCAAATAAAAAAAAAATTCGACGTAAAAGGATCATATGTGCTTTATTATGCAATGAAATAGTTATCCAGAGATCTAAAAAAAAATATACACCAAAGAAATTTTGGATCCATCCTTTATTTAAATTACGACGAGAGCATGGATTTTTCGAAGCCGTCTTCCCAACTCTTTCTTCATACTCTGAAAAAATTGAAAATTATATTCGAATGACAGCTGTACAATTTGAGCAGCTCTTATATCTAGTTGGCCCGAAAATATCAATAATTGATTACTTTTTTCATATAAAAAATAATTTAACCAAATTTTATCCAAACATTTTTCCCACATTTATTGTTTCCATTTTAAATAATGTATTACTTACATCGACGAAATCTTCAAACAGTGCCATTGCATTTGCCTTCTAAAATTAATATTATTCTATATTTATTCAATATTCAAACAGACATTTATTTAACACAGAAATAAATAATTTGGCTTCTTAAACTTTGTCAAAATCGATTATTTTCGA
Source organism: Cotesia glomerata (assembly GCF_020080835.1). Taxonomy (NCBI): domain Eukaryota; kingdom Metazoa; phylum Arthropoda; class Insecta; order Hymenoptera; family Braconidae; genus Cotesia; species Cotesia glomerata. The sequence continues at coordinate 17,809,876 of NC_058160.1, forward strand.
GTTCGATTATATTATTTGTAAATTGACGCTCCACCCTCAGCATAAAAAGCTAATATAAACCGAGTTTAGCTTTTTACGATTTGACGCTACTAAGTTTTTTCCAGGTGGCAGCACGGCCTAAATTAACCACGTGACCCAATTTGACGCTCATAACCAGCGTCAAGCGTCAGCATGAGGTTACACCTTCAGGCTGGGTCTCGTTTCGTATCACGAAGTATAGATACAAGGAGTCCGAACGTAATGTTGAACGAATGGTCTCAATTTAGGGGACAAAATTTTCGCCGGTAGAGCGCGCCATTTTTCAAGAAGTACTCGTTTAAATCCTTACGCGGGAAGTTTTGCTGCTATTGATAGCTCTGGAAAAAAATATTTTGAGAAACGTGGAATTAAATAAAAGACAATTTGCAAAGCTAAAAACATGTGGTATTAATGGATAATAATTTAAAAATTAGTAGAGATCATACCATTTTATTCAATGAAAAATAGTAGATGAATGCTGAAAAAAAAGTTTTTAAATAAATAAAGTAAGTAACTACACAGTGACTTAAAAAATTTACTAGTTAAAATATTTTAAAAATTTCCAAATGCATATTAATTTCAATATTACGAAAAATATACTTTATGAAAAAAATTAATTAACAAGTTATTATCAAACATATTTTTTATTAAAATGGTATAAGTTACAAACAAAACGAGTTTAATATTTAAAAATTAAATTATTTAAGTTAAACGTATATTTAGAATATTTCTTTGTGATCTAAAATACTGAATTGTTATTTATATAAGAGTGAATAATTTTTTTTATTAATAATAAGCGCGAGTTAATGTAATTTAGAAATCTTTCGAGATTTTTTAGATTTAACTTTTCTCTCCGTAGCACTTTTATTGAAACACTTGACTAGAAAATGCCCCCGCATTATTAAAAAATTATTAATTATTTTTTTTGTTAATTCTTTCTTATGCTCATCACAGCCAACAAAAATAGAGATATTTCTTTTAGAAACATCATCTAATATTTCAAACATTGTGTCAACATTTACTGTTTTTGTCCCAACCACCATTAACACAACTTCTTCTAAGCTTTTAATTAAATTAAATAATTGTTCACTAGGATAAATCAATGCGCCTTTATCCATAAGTTCTATAAATTTATCACGAGCCGTCACTACTCTTGACTGCATAGACTCTGTGCATTCTTTTAAAATTGAAGTTTTTTTTTAATTAAAACGTATAGGAAATGGAGAATTATTTGTGTGTTCTACAATTTAACAGCTTTTGACACTACTGCTATGGACCAAGGCGTAGCTTAAGATAATAACAGACACCTTGAAAGGACTTATCGATATCAACTGATATATTTTGGTATTTTCACGCTATCAAACTCAAACTTTTACTAAATAATCTCATTTTTCGCGTATTCAATGGAACACAGTAAAAAATTTTATGTCATTGCATCAAAATTCATCGTTAAAAATCATCGTTTTGGCATGGAAAATTAAAAAGTTCATGCTTATATAAGCCGAAATTTTTGATGAAAGTCGTACATTTAAAATTTATAAGGGGATAGAAACTGATACGTCATACGGAACAAATTAATTTTAAAAATAGAACTGCAGTCTATAGTTCGATAAAATTTTTCTTCCAGACTTAAAATATCATTTAAGAGGGTAAATCATGCATGAACAGTTCTTGTCAGCTGATATATGGAGTTTTAATCCTTTTCTATTAGGCTAGAACAGACATGATCGGACATGGAAAGGTCTGAGCGTATTTAACGCTTCAGACGTGAACAGGTCTGAGCATATTTAATGCTTCAGACATGAGCAGGCATGAACAGGCTTGATCAGATCTAATCAGGTCTGAGCGTATTTAATGCTTCAGACATGAAGACATGAGCAGGCATGAACAGGCTTGATCAGGTCTGAGCGTATTTAATGCTTCAGACATGAGCAGGCATGAACAGGCTTGATCAGGTCTGAGCGTATTTAACGGTTCAGACATGGACAGGTCTGATCAGGCCTGATCATACATGAACAGGGCTGATGAAGTCGGATTTTAGGCCTGATCAGATATGAACAGGTCTGATCAGTCCTGATCATTTTTTCCCGGGTTTTTTAAATTTTTTAATTAATTAGAATTTAATAAAAATTTATATGACAGTTATTCTTATTACAGATGATTAAATATATTTAAAAATAATTTAGGGTGTCAATATTTAGACCCCTGTCAATAATTGGGGCTTTAACCTTAGCCGATCATTTTGAAAAGATTACCAGATAAATTGTTAGTAGTGTAAAGATTGTTCCATCGAATGGATACATAAATATATAAGAATTTTTTTTTTAATATTGTAATTTTTTAACTTATATTTTTTAATATATGCGAAGAATATAAAAACCGTTTATGGAGTGTGATTAATGCCCAACAGGAAATTCGCATATCATGGATATTTTTATTTTATTATTTTACTATAATTCGAGTCCGTTAATTACATTATAATTTAACGTTATTATAAAATCAATAACTGATGTGAAAGTATTAAATATTAATAATAGTTTTAAACCATTTTATTCTATAATCTTAAAAACATAAATAAATTATATAAGTAAATCATTGTTTAATTTCTTATTTGTTTAAGATCATATTGTTAAAAATTTGAGTTGTTATTATTAAAATTGTAGTTATAATTAAAAAAGAAAAAATGTTATCAACAATAATAATTGTCATTATAATATCATAAAACTTATTATAATTATACTAATACGAATCATAAAAATACAATTTAAATAATATTAATGATCAAAACAATAATAATATTAATGATAATATTAAATATATAATGTTTTGAGTATTTTTAATGTAATAAGTAATTAATAATTTATGGAAATTATTATTAATAAACTTTAATAAAATTGATTACTTATTAATAAGTTTGGATAAATAAGAATAAATACTATTCTAGCAAATTCTGTTTATGAAAATTGTCTATACGACTTTCGGATAATGTCCTGTCGAGATTTGTTTTGTCAGATCATGTCAAGGAGGATTAAAAAATTTTCTATAGATGGCGATGCGGATTCTGTTATTTCTGTGAAATGACCATTCGGAAAACATTCGTTTATACGAAACACGAAGTATAGATACAAGGAGTCCGAACGGTATAGGATTTTTCACATTATTTATGTACACAAATAATAGACCCAGATCATAGTTCTCTTTTTTGCCACTGGCTGCGCGAGTATTTCGGAGGTACCGATACTATTATTATTATTACACGTAAATACGGGCTGGCTAACCTGGCTCGTCAATGTAAAAAAATAAATTAAATTAAATATAAAATATTAATTTATTTTATTTGAATTATTTTTATAAAAAAATGGGAAAGTGTTGTGCCGTTGATGGTTGTCTTAGTGGCCGAAAGGCAAGTGAGCATTTAGGAAAAGTGGCTTTATTCAAAGCACCAAAAGTGAGTAACCTCAAAATAATATTAAAAATTTTATGTCAATAAATAATTGATTATTACATTAGTGTAGTTTTTAAATAATAATATTTAAAAAATGTTATATTTTTATTTTTTTTTGTGTAGTATACAAGTAATTATTTTAGTTTAATATTTTTTTCTAAAAGGATATTGAAATGCTCAGCAAATGGAGCTCTGCTCTTGGCAAAGAATTAAAAAATACCAATTTTATTTGCGAATTACATTTTAATCCAAACGATGTTATTAAAAGTAATCAAGAGGTTCTAAAAGATGGGAGTATATATTTTTATGAATACGAAAAAGTTCATTTGAAGAAGAATGCAATACCAAAATCCAATGTGATTACCAATGAAAATAATTACAGCTTATTATCAGATGATGTTCGTTCAAATACCTCTGGTATAATTAACGATGATATAACTGTCGACTGTAGTCTAAATTCTATTGAGTCTATTGAGTCAATAATCGTAAATGAAATTGTAAACGAAGTAATTGAGCCTGACAATAAAAATTCTACAAGCACAAATTTTTCTATTGGTACAAATATTTTGATTAATAGTGATAATTTGGTGATCATAAATGAGCCCGAAAAGTTTTCGTTTCATTCCATAGAAAAAATTTTAGAAGTTCAGCCACTACGTAAAAATTGGAGTTGGACTGTCATTAAAGATTCATATATTTCATTATCATAAATAAATTTAAAATTGGAATTAGTTTGTCACGTAAAAATTCATAAAGATCTAAAAGTTACGGTAAGAAGCTTAACTGCGAACAATTATTTGAATGGTATCAAAAAGTTATTCTTACGTTACAGATCGTGAATGCCAAAACGAATATCCTTATTGATATGGATGTAAATATTTCGTCAATTGATTGTGTTTGGCAGTTATTAAGTTCTTTAGAAAACACCTTTTTCTGTAGTGGAACTGGATACGATGACAAAAAGTAACCATGAATTTAGATACATTAATTTATAATAACTACTGCTATTATTACTTAGTAATTAAAATCTCAAATACCGTGTTTAACATGTAATTGAATCTTAATATTTTATTTGTATAGATGTTCAGTCACTTGTACAGGTATATTATTGCCGGAGGAAAGATATAAAAGAAAAGTTGTGGAGTACAGATGCATTACTTGTCGAAAATTGAGACGTTTGATCCAAAAACGTAAGACGGAAACAACAAATAATGAAGCTCGATGGATGAGTTTTAAGCATCGCTATATTTTACAACACAGAAAGCTCAATCGAGTTGTTCACACGGTAAAGTTTTGTTTTTATCTAATTCCAAATTAACATCTTGCAATTAAAAAATATTAATTGCTAATAATTCACATGCAATAAGGCTTTTCAAACACTGTGAATTTGAAAATGCGTAATGAATTTATGAATGTGCTTGAAGTTTAAAACTTTATATACAACAGTTGTTGAAAAATTAGACATTTTTTTATATTCTTGTGAAGTCTCTGCAACTTCAAAATAGTTATGAATTGAAAATAATCCTTTTCAGTCACGTATACTCAAAAAGATATCACTGTTCTTGTAAGTCCCAAATATAATTCAAACATAAATCGGAGTAGACACTTCGTTCAATGTATGGCTTTCGAACCTCGCAAACGTTTTTAAATTACAAAAATTAATTTCCGGGTCACTCTATCAACTTATAATTTACTTTGTTTATTTCTGGTAAATGTTTAAATTCTCTTATAAAAAAATTGTACTCTTGCCGGACTTTGGAACGATAAAGTATACCACTTTCCGTTAAATTGTCACTTTAATTTTTTGTGGAATGTATTAGAAATCTACAGAGGCTGTAACTTTAATTTTATGTAGTTGAAATAATCGAAAATAATTTTTCTGTACTTAATATTTAGTACTTTTGGAGTCTTATATACTGTATAAAAAATAAGTATAGTTAATAACGAAATATGATTAATTTTGTTGAACATCAACGTTTGATGCTGGTATAATCATTTCAAATTGTTTGCATGTATTTTCTCAAAATTTTTGAATATTTCTTTTTTAGAATAAAAATTTAAAGCAACAATTATTAGATTTAAAAAATCAATGCGCTGAAATAAAAGAGGAAGTTTTATCTGAAAAAATTGCTGATTTACCTGCTTTACAGCAAGAAACTGTTAAAAATTGTTTATTGGCTGCAAAAGCTAAGAGTGCTAAACAACGCCGGTATTCCGTTGAGTGGGTGTATGAATGCCTGTTAATGAGCATTAAAAGTAGTGCTCTGTATGAACACATTAGAAAAAAAAATATCCTCCCTTTACCATGTAAGGATACTTTGATGAGATATATACAAAAACTCGATAGCGCTTTTGGGTTTCCCAAGGCGATTTTTGACACACTAAAACTCAAAGGTTCACGTATGGAAGTCTATCAAAAAAGGGGTACTTTAGTACACAATTTTTACTGCTGAGTAGTTAACTAACAATTTCCAGTACACTTTTACTAATACTAATTCATAAGAAATAACAAAAACATTATTGATATTTGATGAGTAAATGTTGCTATAAAAATTAACTCGCTTCTGTAATTAATGTGCTATAAGGATGAAAGATTAACTCGCTATTAATTAATTTTTTGTTGACAGCTTTATTTTATAACTTATACTCTTTTACTATTAGTTTCAACTTTATTAGAAGTGGGTACGCTTTTTATCTGTTTTAATTTTTTTCAAGTTAATTAAACATAACAACATATTTTGTAGGTATATTGTCAGTCGACGAAATAGCACTTAGCGAAGGCATTGCATTAAACCGTAAAACATTACAACTGGAAGGTTTTGTAGACCTTGGGGAATACACGCCTGACCATTTAAGATACACTAGAGCTGACCATGCGTTGGTTTTTATGTTTCAACCCTTTCAGGGCAAGTGGGTGCAAGTTGTTGGCCAATTTTTAAGTAAAGATTCAGTGACTAGTGAAATTCTTCAGAAACTACTTTTAGAATGTACAATTCTGCTTGAGAAAGCTGGTTTTTATGTGGACGGAATTGTATCAGATGCAGCACAATGGAATCGCGGTGTATGGAAATTGCTCGGCATACAAGATGGCAACTATAGTTGTGAGCACCCATATAATTTTTCAAGACGTCTATGGTTTTTTTCGGATTTCCCTCATTTATTGAAAAATTTTAGAAATAAAATTATGGAGCAGTCTGCCTTCTGGGTAATATTTAAAAATTGTTGGTTTTAAAAAATTATAATGTCGATAAACTAAAGTAAATTTTATACTGTTTCTCATAGACTCCGGATGGAATTGTTAAAAAAAAACATTGGAATGCTCTGTTACAATATGAAAATTATTTAAAAGCTAATTTAAAAATGGCTTATAAATTGACTCCTCACCATCTTAAACCCGAAGGCTATCAAAAGATGAATGTTCCGTTAGCTATAGAGGTATGTACGTGAATAACTAATATATAATTTACAATAAAATACTACATAAACATACATAACTCAATATTTTTAACCCTTCGTCTTTATTTATTACGTATTTATTTTAATTTTGTTCTGAAATATCAAAAACTCTGTACTTTATACACTAATTATAAATGTATATTTGATGATGGTTCTGAGGGAGCCTAGGCTCCAGAATCCAATAAAATTTATTATCTATCTATCTATCTTCGTCACTCGCGTATTTTTTAGTTTCTCGCTCGCACTATAGTGAGTCTCTATAGGTTGAGTAGTTGTTAGGCGGCGATCTGCTCATGACGCGAGTGATGAAGAGTTAATTAATTACTTACAGCTATTCTCTGAGTCTATCTCAAATGCAATGAAGTTATTGAAAGATGAACCTGATTGTATTGAATTACATGACTGTGATAGTACCATAATTTTCATTGAGAAAGTGAACAAATTAATTAAAAGCTATGTTGTCTAGAACTCCGATTGATGCTTTAAGACCTGCTGATGATAATGTTTCGAAAAGTACGTTAAGTATTGTTAACACTATTTCATTATTGGGATATTAATTTCAGAATTTGCTATTCATAACTTACAATAACTTATTATTTTTTGATAGGCTATTATTGAGTTTGATACTTTTATAAGAAATTGGGAGACTACAGCTAAAGAAAAAATAGAACAACTTAAGCAAAGGAAAAAAAATGGTGACTCTGTCGATCTGGAGAAAATGAAAAGCTTTTATTTATCAATTACAGCTAGTACCCTGACTGGACTAAAAATTTCTTTGGGGTCTACCTTGGAATTGATAGATTTTTTACATTCCAAGTGCAATTATGATTATCTGATGACGTCGAGATTAACACAAGACATGCTCGAAGTGAGTTTTTATGATTTTTTCATTTGCGTTTCACTAATAAGTTTAAAAGTAACTTTTAAAAAATTTTGTCTTTTTCATTATGATTCCAACTTATTCTCATTATTTAATAACGTAATTATATGATTTTAGAAATTTTTTGGGATCGCTAGAAGTGCGTGTGGATCCAATGATCATCCTGACCCTATTTTGTTCTCACAAGTATTCCGGTTGCTCTGCTCTTATTCATTGGCAACACCTCCAAAAGGATCTAATGTGACTGCAGGAGAATTACTAGGTTCATTAATGCAGACTAGAGAATCGTTTGAAGCAAGTAATGTTAACAAAGAAAACTGGAGTAAAAAAATTGATGCTATCATTGAAAATGCATCTGGAAATCCCAGTAGTGCAGAAGCAAATACCGACGATGATCGTACAGGTTCTAATAATGCAAGTGACAATAATAATAATGATAATAATAATAATAACAATAATGATGATGATAATAATGATGTTGACGGCGATAAAAATAAAGTTATTAATAATGATAACGACTATGATAATTATGACAACACTAGAAGAGATCATGAGGGTGATGATAATAACAATAAAGTGCCTTTGAACTCGGTGGACTCAAGATATGAACACGATTACGATATTGCTCAAACTAGCAACTATGTGATTTCATATATTGCGGGATATGTAGCCCGTAAAATAGGTCGGTTTTTCCAAATGCTTTGACTGCACAGAGTCTATGCAGTCAAGAGTAGTGACGGCTCGTGATAAATTTATAGAACTTATGGATAAAGGCGCATTGATTTATCCTAGTGAACAATTATTTAATTTAATTAAAAGCTTAGAAGAAGTTGTGTTAATGGTGGTTGGGACAAAAACAGTAAATGTTGACACAATGTTTGAAATATTAGATGATGTTTCTAAAAGAAATATCTCTATTTTTGTTGGCTGTGATGAGCATAAGAAAAGAATTAACAAAAAATAATTAATAATTTTTTAATAATGCGGGGGCATTTTCTAGTCAAGTGTTTCAATAAAAGTGCTACGGAGAGAAAAGTTAAATCTAAAAAATCTCGAAAGATTTCTAAATTACATTAACTCGCGCTTATTATTAATAAAAAAAATTATTCACTCTTATATAAATAACAATTCAGTATTTTAGATCACAAAGAAATATTCTAAATATACGTTTAACTTAAATAATTTAATTTTTAAATATTAAACTCGTTTTGTTTGTAACTTATACCATTTTAATAAAAAATATGTTTGATAATAACTTGTTAATTAATTTTTCATAAAAGTATATTTTTCGTAATATTGAAATTAATAGGCATTTGGAAATTTTTTAAAATATTTTAACTAGTAAATTTTTTAAGTCACTGTGTAGTTACTTACTTTATTTATTTAAAAACTTTTTTTTCAGCATTCATCTACTATTTTTCATTGAATAAAATGGTATGATCTCTACTAATTTTTAAATTATTATCCATTAATACCACATGTTTTTAGCTTTGCAAATTGTCTTTTATTTAATTCCACGTTTCTCAAAATATTTTTTTCCAGAGCTGTCAATAGCAGCAAAACTTCCCGCGTAAGGATTTAAACGAGTACTTCTTGAAAAATGGCGCGCTCTACCGGCGAAAATTTTGTCCCCTAAATTGAGACCATTCGTTCAACATTACGTTCGGACTCCTTGTATCTATACTTCGTGCTAAAAGCATTGAGTGAGCAGCCCCTGCTAAGAGTGACGGCAGAGGTTATAACACAATAATTATTACAATATTTAATTGGAGTAAATAATTTTTACATGATAAAAAAATTTAGAATTTATTGAATTTATGAACACGAAAGAATGATATGAGACCAGTTTATAATTTAAATTAATGTTTTAAACAGTAACGTTATAGGACCTAGTTTCTGACACTCAAAATTTCTTGTGTTGTAGTTTCTGACACTGACGTCGGCCTAGATTCTGACATTCATTTATAAAAATTATTCATTATTGGTTAGGTTTACATTATTTAATTAAAATAAAATAAAATCATTCAATAAAAGATAAATTAAACTTGTATTATAATTAAAACACTTTTTTTATGTTAAAAAAAATTTTTAATGTTAATTTAACTCTACGATTATAAATAAAAGCATATTATTATAATATATTAAGAATAATAAATATAAATATTTAAATATTTCATTCAAACGTAAACAATCAAATAACCTCGATAATAGGGTTAAAATTGGGGTGTCAATAACTGCGGCGTTCTTGAAAAAAATCGACCTAGTTACTGACACCCACATTTTAATACATAAATGTCATTTAAAGTGATATATTATAATTAAAAACTAAATAATGTATAATTATTAACTAATTTATATAGTTTTTATTATATTTTTATACTTATATGATAAATAGTTGATTGATTCGATAGACGAACGCTCTTACGTACACTGCTTAGAATACAGCTGAAAAATGACTTCCACAGTCACTCAAGACTTGAAAAATTTTTTTTATTGTTATTTTTTTTTTTCACAGTTGGAAATATAATTAATTACGTACATAATTAATTTTAATCTAAAAAAAAATTATAAAACTATTTAATGAAATGTTTTTTTATTAATTCAAAATAACGTTAGAAGTGTCAGTAACTGGGTCAGTGTCAATAACTGGGTCTTTTACCTTAGTTATTTTAGATAAAATCAAAAATAGCGTTACCGTGCCATAAAATAGAACTAAAAAATTTTGAAAAATCAAACTATGCGCGCAAATTTGAATTTTAATTAATTGATATGATTTCATAGTAATTATGAATTAAAATTTATCTTTATTGGCTAAGTACAAAATGTCATCTCTAAAATTAAAAATTTTTCAGAGTTAATTGTAAATAATATTTATTGTAAGATTAAAAATTTCCAATTTAAAAAGAATTTGGTATCAATTATTATTAACATTCATCTTTTCAGCTCTACAACTCAAAAACTATTGGTCGGAGTGTTTGCTCAAAGGAACTTTTTTGTAGCAAATTTAATTTTCTACAAAAACTATGTGTTTATTTTTTCTAAAAAGAATTTTTTTAATAAAGAAAAATAGAGTAGAAGCCGAAAAAAAATTTTCCCTGTGTTATTTACAGTGAAAGCTGTTAAAAGTTACCGTAGTTAGTTACTGTACTATATATAATTGTGGATGAAATTCGAAATGCGCAGCACAGCACTGAAACGTAATAGCAGTGGTATGTTATGCTTCCATCTAGTGGATGTTATTTTTTTTTATTGAAAACTTTACTTACTGTAGTTCTTTCGTCCGGGAGTATTAAAATACTCGGTTTCAGCGCGGGAAAGGAATCATTTTAAATAAAAGAATTCTATTTAGACGTTATTTAATTTTGATCAAAATTATTTAGTTGGTTTCAATTTATTATTCAAGTTGACAAAATATTAAAAAGCTTCAAAATATAAAATTGAGGTTTATGACGTGATCTTAGCAATCTAAGCTCTCGGTGAGAAGTGTCGTTACATAGTTTTTCCGAAGAGCTTCAAACTCTGTTCTTCTCCCATCATAACTCCCATACATATATCCGCTCTTGTACATATATAAGTACACATATTTCTACTACATATAAATGGTTTTCACACACTAATATATAATATTTTCTATCATATTCACATATATTTATTTATAAATTATATATATTGCAGTGCATTGATATTCGTATTTTGCAAATTAGATTAAGCTTATTACTATTTCTATCAATCTATAATCTATTAAAACTATGAAATAGTTTAATTGTTAATGTAAGAGATAAATATCATTTAATAATATTATTTTATACAATCTTATTCTTTTAACATTAATTAATAATTATTTATAAGTTGGATACAGGATATAAATTGTTAATTTAATTTTTATATATTTCGTTGCAATATTATATTAAAGCAAGTTTAACAAAAATATGTTATTTAACGATCTTATTTTTTGTTACATATTTGTTACGTTATTATTTAGCCGTTGAAACAAGGGATCATAGAATTTTTCTCAGACGTGTCTTTTATGGCTTTTCCTCAGAATCTCAAGTACCTAAGGTTTCTCAGAACTCAACTACAATGTCCCTTTGTACTCGATAATAGCTTATATTTATTTGAAACAAAATATACTCTATATAATGAATAATCTACGATACAGAACCTAAACTTTCTAATTTGGACAGTGTTCACTATTTAAATTATGAATTAATAAAATAATTTAATATAATCTAAATTACATTTAAATTTGCACTTCATTGGCTGGTAGCGTCACCTACTGGACGCATTTAGAGGCATTACAGGTGTAAGGTACAGTGCATCAGTGGCGTTTTTGGCGCGAAATTTGAAAATAAAAATAAAAATTTTTCTGCTGTTTTTTTTTTTATTTAGAAATAATTGATATATTTTATAAGGCACGTACGAATTACTGATAAAAAAAATATTTTCAACTTAACTAAAATTAACAAATTTATTTATATCTCATCAATTAAAAGTGAACAATCGCCGTATTGAGACAATCTCAGAACCGTAGAAAATATTTAAAAAATATTATTGAGGGAGAAATCCCAGAATGAGTTAAATATAGAATCGCCAAAAAAGTTAAAAAAAATCCCAATATTTCGTATAAATTAAACTTTGGCTTTAAATAAGTTTTGAAGGATTAAATTTATCGAAAAATCGTAAGAACCCTTTTTTGTAGAGCGTTATAATTTCTGCACAATATCCTTACACATTATCTGTATGATATTGGATTAATGAGGTACAAAAATCAGGAGCAAAAGAATTTTTTCCTATGTTATTCTTATGGAAAATCGATGTGCGATAAGAAACCTCTTAATATAAAAATTAAAAGCTCATCTTTTCACAGGCTCATTTTTATGCTTAAGCGGAACATTTGAGCCAGTTTCCGAGAAAAAATAAAAAAAAAAAACGGTTTTTTTTCAATCATCTTAATAGATGTACTGACAATGATAACTCTATCTTGGAAAAAAATTTATCTCTGATTGAAAATTCATTAGGGCGTCAAGATGTTTAATCAAGTCAATTTCGAGATCGTCTCATTGAAAAACACTCTGTTCACAGTTACATTCGTCTTTCCAAATTTATAGAATTTCTTGAAAAATTCACATTAATTATCATATTATATCTCATTTTTTGATAAAAATTGAGTATTAATTATTAAATTTAGTTTTTTATTTATATACCAATCACCAAAATAAAATAAAGATAATTTTGATCTATCAATAATTGTTTATTCATTAATAAAATACATATTATTCATCAATTTAATGATTATTATTTGTATCGAATAATATAAAAATAGAATAAAAAATAAATGTGAGTATAATAAATATTGTCTGAAAATTGCACAGATACATTTATGATATTACAGAATCATTTTAGTAAAAATTAATTAGGGAAAATCGATTTCTTCTTTTTTTGAAAAATAGGATGGAATTTTTATTTGTAAAACTATAAGATATGAATTCTACTTTGATGATTTCATTAAAATCGGGTAACACTTGTTGATCATTTCATCCCGACACGCGGACACAAATAAAGACTCTCATAACTATATGAGTTTTGCAGGAACTACTTTTAAGTTGACACAAAATTGTGACAAAACTGGCTGATGTTAGTAATCCTGTGCAATTTTCTCTTTTAGAATGATTTTTAAGATAATTGCATTAACAATAACTAGTCACCGAAAAAATTTCAGGAATATAGTTTACATGAGCCATATATTTTTTTAAATGAGATAGCTGAAATTTGAAGTCAAATCTAAAAGAAAATTAATGTTTTTGAAATAAACATTGTAAAAAATAAACATGTAAAAATTCGAGAAAAACTATAAATACAATTTTGTAAAATATATGTTTGATACTAATTAAAAAAAACCGGCTATTCTTCCAAAAGTAGCTCCGCCACTTTTACAATTTTCCTGTAACTTTTCAGAAACATTATTTATATGATTACAAACAACGCCTTTTAAACATGTGAGTCACTTTCAGAAAAATAGTCATAAAATCGAAAAATAGTCAGACTTCTGCTGACCAATATTCTATAAGAATTAATCTTATTTCTGCAACCGAACACCTTCATTAATTTCATTTTTGTTAAAAAATCAATTTTTAAACTTTTGTAGTCCGTAAGGTATTGCACTAACAATGTAAATTTATCCGACTTTTTTAAAATAGATTTTTCAGTGCTCTAAAAGATTACCATTTAACAATTGTTCGTAAATCAAACTGGGGCAAAGCTACACGTCATTATATGCTCATTTTGAATGAAATTGAACTTTTGAGTTCTGTAAGTCTTTAGTTTTCAAAAAGCCTCTAGAGTTCAGTTCAAACTTTTTTTGTGATTTAAATGATCGGATTTTGAAGATCGAAAAAAAAAATATCCAAAAATAAAAGATATTTTTATAAAAAGATTTATAAATAGATAATAAATTTTTCGGGTTCCCACCCGGACGGAATATTGAAAGATAAATGAATAAATTAATTTTATTGATTCATAGGAGCTAACTCGTGTTGACCATTGGAACTCATGTTGTTACATCCAATTTGGATAAGATTCGATTGTCGCCATTTACCATTTTCACCATTAAGATTTTTATCTTCACAAATACATAAAAATAATGTGTCAATTATCATTTCATAAAGTGAAATGACACAGTGCGCAATGAAAAAAGCAAAAATACATATTAATAAAATAGGCGCTGCATAAAAATGTAATCTAGGGTCTTGTTTCAGAACTAAAAGTCCAATACTTCCTGTGACTGCTGTTACGAAGACCTTTCCCAAAAATAGAATGAAATCTCCGACTCCATTGATGACGGCAAGTTGCAAAGCATTGCTAACAATGGTTGAAAATGCCTGAAATAACATAATAAATAAATAAAAAAATTAGGAAAACGGTTGACCCTGAAGGCCATCTCTGCAACTTCCCGCTAATTTCGTAATTAAGCGCTCAAAATAGCACTTATTACGCTTTTGAGCTCAAAGAGCTTAAAAATATAATTTTCGGGTAGTTTTGAGCTGTCCGAGCTCAAAAGTTTAATAAAACACTATTTTTTGAATTTTCAAACCGCAATAACTTTTGAATGAATGAACCGATTTTCACGCGGATGGCAGCATTCGACGCAGTTTTTCAAATTCTATGATACATTTTTAAACACAAATTGATCAGACCGGAAATTTTGGTGTAATTCGAAAAAAACACTTTCTTTCGTCAACGATAACTCACAAACGAATCAACCGATTTTGACCGGCTTGGTGGCGATCAGCGTGGTTTTTTGATGTTAAGAGCTGATTAGTTTTTGGAATTGATCGGTCAAGCCATTTAAAAGTTATTTAAAAAAAAATTTTTTTTTGCAGTTTTTTTAAGATTTCTCAAAATCTATCGGTCCGAATCCGTCCAACTTGTATTCAAAATTCAAGTTTAGTCGAACCCTTTCCTTTGGCACCAATCGCGATCAAATCGGTCAAGCCGTTCAAAAGTTATGAGAGGTTTACGCGCACACACACACACACACACACACACACACACACACACACACACACACACACACACACACACACACACACACACACACACACACCCGTCGAAAGAAGCCAAACTCCCACCGGGCGCGTTCCCAGGTGGCCGATAGAGGGGGTCCTAACCGGTCGTAAGATCGTCGGATTGGGGCGAAATAAAATAGCCCTCGCGGACGAAATCAGGCATCGGAGCTGAAGAGTAACAGCCACCGTCCGTGTATCCTTGTGGGTCGAAGAAAGCTCGCTGTTCTTCGGAGCAGAGGGTAAGAGCGAAATAAAATAGCTCTCACGGTAAAAAACGAAAACTCCCCTTTCGGCAGGAAGGGTTGGTCACACCATCTGACCTAGGGTCACGTACGCAAGCGGATACGGTGACGCTGCTCGAAAGAGATGTGCGAAATGATTCTTATAGCGCGGTGTACGTGGTAACTCCCGGCATCTACGTGCCGCACCCACGGGAGCAAGAGGAAGCCGATGAAGGAAGCAGGTGCAGGGTCGAAGCGGTTGAGATTTCCCGCTTCAATGACCGAAAGCTCTTATAGCAATGGAGGTAGCTGTAAGAGTGATCACCCCTCCACTTCCGGAGGCATCGCGTTCGGAGACGACCTTTTACTTTGGAGTATCACTCAAAATCATGGAAGAAACGAAAAAACAAGAAAAGGACAGGAGTATTAGTGGGCCTCACGCCCAAGAAGCAGCGATTACAGCAAGCGCTGAGATGAAGCGGACGCAAGCGCTAGAACGCCTCGAAAAGCTGACCAGCGAACTGCATGAGTTTGTCCAATCAAAGGTCAATATCCATAAAGAGGTAAAGGCCAAGGCAACCGGGGTAGTTAACGCCCTTCGAAGGTTTAAAAAACTGGACGAAGAATGGCAGTCACCTCGACGACTCACTCGTCTTACGCCGGAGAAGAGCAGTCAACTTACTGTGGAGATCGAAGAATCAATGGACATCGGAGGCGATGGTGACGGTGAATCTGATGCTAAAGACGAAGGTCATACTTCCAACAAGTCTAACGAGAGGAAGGACCGAAACTCCTCAGATGGAATAGATGGGCGATTGACGAAGAGAAAGGACTTGAAACCAAGTCCTCCGAAAAACGTGATGAAGCAGAACGCCGAAAAAAAAGACGCGACTGATTGGAAAGATGTCCACACAAGGAAAGAGAAATGGAGGCTAGCCAAAGAACAGCTCCCATAGGAGCCTCAAAGAAGCCCAGGCCGGAGCCTAAGCGCAAAAAACCGCTCAAATGGATCAGACCCGACGCACTGATCATCCGCCCGGCCGAGAAAGCATAGTACGCCGAGATTCTGCGTCGCATAAAGAAGGACGTCCCTGATGAGCAGGTTCGCACAACGGTGGTCAAGATCAACAAGACCAGAAGCGGGGACTTGCTGATTACGATTTCGCGGAAGAGCGTGGACAAAGGCCAAGGCCTGCAACAGACCATCGCAAACATTTTTAAGGAGGAGGCCAAAGTGATCTGCAAAGGGCCACAAGAAGACATCGAGATCCGAGACCTAGATGACACCACAACAAAGGAGGATATTCAGGCTGCCCTGCATACGGTAACCAAGGAGCTCTGCGAAATACCACCAGAGACAATCAAGATCCGCAAAGCCTACAGAGGTACCCAAACCGCTGTCGTGACACTACCGGCTGCAGCAGCTCAGAAGATATTAGAAGAAAGCGGTAAAATCCGAATTGGCTGGGTCAACTGCCGAATTAGAGCCACGAGGAAACGTACCCAATGTTACAAATGCTGGCATTTCGAGCACCACGGATCCTAGTGCAGAAGCAAGACAAATCGATCCAAGCTATGCATCAGATGCGGCCAAGAAGGACACAAGATTACGGACTGTAAAAACCCAGCGAAGTGTGTATTATGCGCGGAAAATAAGAGCGCAGAGAACGCTGCCCATCACGTCGGCACATACAGGTGCCCGGTATACAAAGAGGCACTCCAGAGAATGACAAGCAAGCAAACATGAGGATATTACAGCTTAACCTCAATCACTGTGAGGCTGCGCATGACCTTCTCGTGCAGACCGTGCGTGAATTAGAGCTTGATTTAGTAATAATAGCAAAGCCATACAGACACCTGAATAACCAACTTCGGGAAACTGACAGCACCACCAAGGCTGTCATCTGGTCCTGTGGCAAACTTCCCTTCCAGAGCATAGTGAGCAATGATAGCATCGGCTTTGTAGCAGCGTCTATTAACGACATCCGTTTTTATAGTTGCTATGCACCACCTAGCCTTTCCATTGCCGACTTTACTGACTTCCTGGATCGACTGACCGAAGACGCAAAGCAATACTACCCAGTAGCTATAGCAGGGGACTTCAATTCCTGGGCGGTAGACTGGGGCAGCAAGCAGACTAATGCGCGAGGCAAGGCACTACGTGAAGCAATGGCCTCACTGGACGTGGTCCTTCTCAACATCGGTGAGACACCAACATATACCAAGGGAGAGGCTAGTTAATAGACCTCACATTCGTCATCAGCAGCTTATTGAAAGGAAACTATTCTTGGGAAGTCTTAAACACCTACACCGCCAGCGACCACAGTGCAATACTTTGGGAAATATCAACTGGCCTGAACCCTCAAAGAGCAACTAGACAAACTAATGCAGCTGGATGGAAAGTGAAAGACTTTGACTCAGAAGCTTTGGTAGTAGCCTTAGACAGTGACTCGACCATCATCACAGGAAATGCTGTAGAGAAGACGAAGGACTTAATGACGAGAATTGCCCAGGCGTGCGACACCTGCATGCCCCATAAGCGTGGCATCAATAAAAGACCATCGGTGCACTGGTGGAATGATCAGATTAACGCCCTTCGCACAGCTTGTCACAAAAAGAGAAGATTATCACAGCGTGGCCACCGACGACCTAACTCTGCGGAGCTGGTCGCAGAATACAAAAAGGCCCGTCGAGAACTGAACAAGGCCATCAAAGATAGCAAAAGACGCTGTTGGAAGGAACTCGTCGATGAGGTAGAAAAGGACCCATGGGGCAGACCGTATAGGGTGGTCATGACCCACTTGAAGCGCCAGCCAATGCCATCACTTACGTGTCCACAGCTCCTGGAAAGAATAGTTTCTACGCTGTTTCCTCGACAAAGTAAGTTCGGCTATTCTTCATTGCCAGTAAATCGAGAAGACATTCCACCTGTCACAGAAGAGGAACTGATGGAGGCGTGCAACCGAGTAGGGAATAATAAGGTGCCGGGATTGGATGGAATCCCGAATATTGCATTAAAAACAGCTATTAAAGCAGCGCCAAATCTATTCTTAGATACCTACGATTCGTGCCTCAAAGAAGGGATTTTTCCTAGAAGATGGAAACAGCAAAGACTTGTACTTCTCCCTAAAGGGAAGAAGCCACCGGACGAGCCATCATCCTACCGACCACTCTGCATGCTGGATACAGCGGGTAAGATATTAGAGCGTATAATGCACCAACGAATAGAAGCAGTCGTCGATCCACTCCTAGCAGAAGGCCAGTATGGTTTCCGGAAAGGACGATCAACGCTGGATGCGATCAACCTAGTGGTCGATACAGCTAAGGAAGCAATCGCTGGAAAGAGATGGGAACGTGGCAGAAAGAAGTATTGTTTAGTGGCTGCCTTGGACATCAAAAATGCCTTCAATTCCGCTAACTGGGACTGCATCATGCGAGCTCTCGAAGATAAATAAGTGCCAGGATACCTGCGCAGAATGGTAGCAAACTACTTTACAGACAGAGTCCTCAAATATGACACGAAAAACGGTTCGAGGGAGCACGAAATAACCGAAGGAGTGCCACAGGGCTCGGTTTTGGGTCCTTTGCTGTGGAACATCATGTATGATGATCTCCTGAGAGTTGCATTACCATCAGAGGTGAAAATTGTTGCATATGCCGATGATGTAGCGGTAGTGATTGTCGCGAAGGAGGAGATCAATCTGGCTTTCGATATCACATTTAGCCGGATTAACCTATGGATGGAGATGATGAAGTTGGAGTTAGCCAAGCACAAAACTGAAGCTGTGCTCATCACCAGCAGAAAGATCGTAGAAAACATCAAGCTGAATGTCGGCGAGCAGGAGATCGCATCGCAACCATTTATCCGATATCTGGGGGTGACGCTGGATGCCCGACTGAACTTTAAGCAACAGGTCGAACACGTAAGTGCTAAAGCATCAGCGGTGGTAATTAGTCTATCAAGACTGATGCCGAATGTTGGAGGCCCGAAGCAGAGCAGGAGACTATTGCTGTCGTCAGTAGTCACATCAGTGCTCACATATGGAATATCCGTTTGGGCAGACGCGCTGGAGACCCAAGAATCATGGAGGAAAGCCGGACCGGTCTACCGATTAAGTGCACTGAGAGTTGCAAGCGCCTTCCGCAAAATATCCGAGGAGGCAGTGTGCGTCATTTCTGGAACTCTGCCTCTTAGAGTCCTAGCTGAGGAAAGACGGAACCTATACCACCGAAAGAGGTCATCTACACTGAGCGCTGAAGAACTGAGAACTGAAGAGCGACAACATAGTATAGCAAGATGGCAAAAACTATGGGATGCTGCGGAGAAGGGAAGATGGACTCATCGACTTATACCAAGGATTGACGTTTGGCTTAACCGGAATCACGGCGAGGCCAACTACTATCTGACCCAGATGTTGTCAGGACACGGCTGTTTCCGGGAGTACCTTCATCGTTTTAAGCACGATAATTCCTCAGAGTGTCCGTCTTGCTCAAGAGTTGCTGAAAATGCGGAGCATGTTTTCTTTGAGTGCCCTCGTTTTAACCCACAGCATGATGAGTTAGAGAAGATCCTGAACAAGAAAATCTCACCAGAGTCAATAGTAGAAGAAATGCTGTCATCCGAAGCTGCCTGGAACGCCACAAGCACGTTTACCACCGAAGTGCTTACAGAGCTGCGTTCCATTGAAAGAAAAAGGGCAAATGACAGAAACTAGAAGGAAGGAAAAATAACACCTTAGCCACCAGAAGGAATAGCAGTAGCTAGATCCTCCCCTCACGAAGTAATGCCTGACGGCGGTTTCCATGAGGGATTAGAGGAAAGAAGAAAAGGAGTTTAGGGTTTAGTGGGTAGGGGCGTTAGCGTCGAGTTTTAGTATGACGCTGCGTCGAGTCGCCACATATCCAGGCCGAACAACTATGCCCGGAATCCGTAAAAGGGATTCCCCCCCCCCTAAGTTAAAAAAAAAAACACACACACACGCACACACACACACATACATACATACATACATACACTTTCGCGGGAATAATCAGGGAAGTTTCTTAGGACCCAAAACATCGAGATCTAATGAAAACTCGATTTTCGAAAAACGGGGTAAAACCAATAACTTCCCAACTTTTGAAAATTTTCAATTTTCTTAGCGGAAAGTTAATAATGTTAGGTTTACTGCAGCCATATTAGGCGGAAGCAGTTGTGACTGCCACTTATATACGAAATTGTTACCGAAGTAGAGTCACTGGCGGAACTTTTTTAATTTAAAAAAAATTATATCATTCGAGTGTAGTTTTACCTTCTTTATGAAAATTTAAAATTGAAAAAAAAATCGGAAAGTAGTCGTTATCAAACGAACTTTTGAATAAAAATCGAGTTTTTTGTCAGATTTGAACGATTTTAAACCTTGACGATTTTGACTATGCTCATATATGGATGAATTCACTTAATTTCAGATTTCTTAAAAATTTTAACCGATGTGGTTCAATACACTGATAAAAAAGTTAACTTGATTCAAGAGAAAAAATTTTGAATCAATAATATCATTTTGAAGAAAATAATTTCCTTGAGCCAAGAAATAATTCTTGGTTTAAGAATTTTTTCTCTTGACTCAAGAAAATGATTTTATTTAAAATGGTATTCTTGGTTTTCGTGGTTTAAGATTTTCTCGCTTGAGTCAAGTTAACTGTTTTATCAGAGTAGAAAAACCAACATTCATATAAAAAAAGTTAAAGAAGGGTACAGTTATTCACGTTTATTAATTACACTTCATTTTTACGGTCTGTTAGCCGTATGGTTTGAGTATTCAGTCTGTCTGTATCTCAGATCGTCAGACGAGGGTTAGAATCTTCGAGACGCCGTTTTTTCGGTGATTTCAGCGCTTCAACCGGTAGCTGACTGTATTTTGACCAGATTTTCTGTGGTTTTCCTGGCCACTATGAGTGAATACTGATCACAGGCGAATACGGGTAGAGAAAAAATGTGAAACGGTCACAGCCGCTGCAGCGTGTGACTAAAAAATAATTAGCGGAGTCAGAAGGTGGAAACAGAAATCGATAGTCAAATGCAGGAAGGAGAGAGCATGACCTAATAGTTAATAGAGGCTAGCTAATATATGCAGATATTCAGTCTCCAAAAACTGGGTCCTTTTAAAATACGTAAAAGTAATACAAATCAAACCAAATAACAAACTAACTAATAGTATAGATTTCACGAATTAAAACTTTTTTACCGCCAAAGTTGTAGAAAATCTCCTGAAATCATAATTTTATATTTAAAAATTAATAATTCGATTAAATTGATACTAACAATTTTAGCAGCTCGACAAAAGCTTGCACCTTCAATAGCGACAACTGTATAAGCATTATGATTTATGTATCTTATAAATTTTTCTAAGCAATAAAAACAGCAAATACAACTTTTTAATCCACATTGTGAACAAACTGAAGTTTCTTTGGTCTTTTCAAATCTACAAGAATGAAAAATAAAAAAAAAATTAGTTATTTTTAGATTAATCACTAAATTAATTATTTGTCTCATTCCTTTACTTACTTTTGCTGTAAAAACATTAAAATCAATCGCGGCAACTTAAATAGTGTTATCAAAAATGACCCACAAGCAACGGAACCTAAATGGTAGCTAACCAATTTCCCAATTGCAGAGCACACTGGTGACGAGTTTGATTCTTTACCTCTATAAGTATGAATATTTCTTAACAATTATATTTATGATGACATTTACACTTAAATATAATAATAAGAAGTATACCTGAAGTACCAATGAGCAACTGCACCGGAAATTACAAGGTTTTGGCATCCATTAATAAATTCAGATACCCAAATTAATGCTATTATGTATACCCACCACATGTATTTAATCCAAACTGCATCAACGTACTCAACAAGAGTGAGTTCTAAAAATTGAAAAATTTTTATTTATATGTATACATTTTTTATGATACTGCAATTCCGCCTAACTAGTATATTCTGTATGAACTAATTTCCAATCTTATTGAATTTAAAATTAGATCTCACATAGAATTAAGAACTAGTGAAAAAAAAGTACTTGAATAAATTACTTGAAATATCTCTAAAAGTTAAATTAGATGTTTGTCTTTCTAGCACTGTATTATAGTCGGATTGTTGATTGATGAGTGTAGGACTTCCAGATGAATTTAACATAAAAATGGATTTATTAGCAGGAAGATCTAAAACAATATGTATATTAAGTATTCAATCTTTTAAATTCGATATTAAACAATGGTTTATGACTTACTTGACGTAGCGAGACAAATAATGATGGTGATCCAGAAGGTAAAAAATAATAAAAGAGCGCAAAATGTTAATAGCGGTTGGAAAAATAATCCAGGTAATTCTGCTAGACATTTAGCACTTTCTTTAAAAAGAACACCCATAAAACTTATTCGTCGCCGAAGTACACATACAAGTGAAATTATAACGATCGTTATAACTGTAGCAATAATTGAAAATACTAGAAAAGCAGTTTCATTTCTTAAAGATTCTTCGAGTAGTTCAGTTGGGTTCGTAGCATTTATGGTTTTTTTAATATCTGCGTAAGTCCACCACAGTAAACTAGTACCACCTACATAAAATTTAATAAAACATATTTAGCTAATCATAATTATCTTTAACTTACAAAACATCAAAAATTAAAGTACTTGAAATTTTTAGATACATACATATACACGCTCCACTAACTAACACCATAACAATCCATGTTACAAAACTAGCCAGTAAGTGAAAAATTGCTATTGTACATAATGACAATACTAAAAATAAAAAATTAAATTTACGAAATATTTCGATAAAAAATAAACTTACTAAAGAATTAAATTACAGTATTTAATTCAAGTTACAGAAAACTGTGCTTGGTTAATAATTTTTAGATTTTTGAGCCTAAATAGCTACTTTTTGTATACATACCAAAGGCCAAAACAGATAAGAATAAAATTTCTCTCCATGTTTTGTATAAGTCTCCCAAAATTTGTTCAATAACATCCCAAGAATTAAGTAAGCCATATAAATTATAAACAAGACCCGACGTAACATCTTTAACAATTTTGGGCACACATCGATTTAAAATTGGAGTACTATCGTAAATTGGAGGTTTTGGGCACATCGTTAAGTTATGTTGATTGTTATAATTACAGGCATTAACCCCAAACTTTGGGTCATCAAAACATAATTGTGAGCCAGTATCTTTATAAAATTGACAAATGTTATCGATATTTACCATCAAACGATTTGGACATTCTTTCACACAGATTTTAAATGACTGTTTAAGATCATTCATGTCAAAGAAAAATAATAATCTGAAAAAAATTTTCATAAATAAATTTTCTTTTCATTCAACGATCAATTTTGTTAAACTAATCAAATCCAAGTTAATAGATAATTCTTACGGCTTATCGCTGTTATCTAAAACATATAAATCGGATCGTTTGGTAGCAGGAGTATTTTTCGTTCCGCAGGTATTTCCAAAGCTATCGTAACCATGGACAAGCCTCATAGGATCACCATACACCAAAGCAAATGCAGCAATCATGATCTACCAAAAGAACAATTTAATCAAAAATACATAAGGATCCAATTTATCAGTTATAATAAACTATATCAATATTGTATCAAATCAATTTTATGAAATTATTCTACGATTTGTTTTTAATTTGAAAAGTTAAGGTAAAATACGTTTAAGAAAGCAAAATTTAAGATAGCATAAATAAAATAAGATTAAAAGCAAAATTAAAATGCATTTTACCAAATTTAACTTTCATTCGACATCTTTAAAAATTTAAGTTTTATGTTCTTGATCTAAATCAATTCTTCCGAAAAAAACTAAAGATGTATACTTGAAGAAAATTGATGAAACAAGTCTAATTTGTAATTTATTGTCTAAAAAAAATTTGAAGATTATCAGATATCAGCTATAGCATAATTATGGCATAATCATAAAATATTCAAATAGAATCAAAAATAGATAATGTCTGATAAATGAATTTATGTATTTTTTTTTTTTTTTTAGAAATAAAATGGAAATCCATAACGACTCGAAAAAAAAAAAAATATTAAACAAATTTGAAAAATTGTATTGGTGGTGTATGTTTAAAATATTATCTCATATTTTTCAATATCACAATCTTTGGTATAAATAAAGTTTATAAATATTTACTAATGATGTGCTACAATATTGAATCCATGTTAATTATTATTAATTATCAATAATTTACCATAAGAAACCAAAAACTTATAAACAAACACAACCAAAAAATATCAGTACAACCTCGAACTCTGGGATGTTCGGGTTGTTGTTCATCTTCATCATCTCCATTGCAACACATTTTTGTTATTGTTAACTTATTTTAAATATCAGCTTCATAAATTCTTAGATCTAAGAGTCTATTATTCAACAACTAAGGATTTTAAAATTTAGTTTTATACTGACGATACAGCATCAAACAAATTTCGTTTATACTGGATCATTCTTTTGATGAAAAATACATAATAACAGTGAAGATAGTCAAAGGTGGAAAGAAAGAGGATCTAACTATTTACATAGGGTCGTAGTATAGTATAATCGTCAGGCTGGCTATGATAAACTCAGCTGGTTCGTTCAATTCGCGCGTTGGAACAAGGCGGTAGGGCGTTTAATTTTTAATTCGGGGGAGTAAAAAAATAAATACTTATCGCGGGAGAATTTAAGTAATATTTGAATTGAAAAGAAAAATATACTTAGTTAGATTTAAATAACACTCATTCCAACATAAAATTGAGATGAAATATATGTGAAGCCAATTTATTCGTAATGTGATTGGTCAAATATATCATAAGCATGAAAATATATGGGACATTCCACGCCAAATCAGATGGTTTTAAAAATTTAGTACACGGTGAGAAATTTCCATTATTTTTTATTCTGCATGGATTTTAGATATTACAATGGTGCATATTACTAGTGAACCTTATTGACTCAGAATAAAATTTTACAATGGCCCATAGAAATTTCCGAAACAAATGAAATCAGACATAGTAAATGGTAGAAATTGAAATTTACCATAGTAAAATGAAATATACAATAATTTAAATTTCCGAATGTACTATAGCAAAAAAAATAAGAAAACGTTTGTAAAAAATAAAAAATTTTAGAGTAAAAAATGTTTTTAGCAATCAAAAAAAATATCAAACCAAACAAGATTTTTTTTGTTTGCAATAATTTTTAAAAATATTTTTTTAAAATATAGTTTTTTTTATTTTTTTTTTTAATTTTTAACAATGAACGTAGGATTTATTTTGGCAGTTAATTTTATTATGAATAATTATAAACACAATATATAACTTTTAAATTATTTTTTATTATTATTAGAAGTGTCGGTTGCAGGTTAACCATCAAATGTTTGTTTTCATTTTAATTTTTCACGGTAAATTATTAAATATTTTATTATTTATGAATCTTACAAATTTTCATTAACTATTCATGTGTTGATGGATTTATAAATTAATATTTATTTAAAACTTAATGTTTATTGCAATTTTCATAACACCGTTAACCACTACTGATAGCGTCTGTAGACTTATGTTGACAAAACAAAGCAGCACGAAAAAATGAAAGAGCGCGCGTCGCGACTGACGCGCATACGTTTACTATGGGACATTTGAAAATTTCATAGTCACAATTTTAAATTTAAACCGAGTACACGTGACTAAATGTGAAACTTTTTTATAAATTTTTATTGTCGACTGAGCAACAGAAATTTTACTATGGAACTATAATGAAAAGTTTTAAGCACACTAACAGTTTTTGTTCTGTCAGTTTACGAAAATTTTTTATATATGTTTACGTAACAGTTGCATGGTCAAATTTACTATGGTCCCTAGTAAATATTGATTGGTACAATATGATATTCTTAAATTTTTATGGTAATATTTTGAATTGAGTCATTAAGGTTCAGTCTTATTATGTACGCATAGTAAATTTCTACAGAAATTTCTCACCGTGTACTCATCGAAAAACTCATCTTTCTAAATTTTGAGATTTTTTTTATCATTGGTTCAAAAGATATGGAATTTTCAAAAAAACCGCTCTCTTCATGATTTTTTGCTTATAACTTTTTGAAAAATGTTTTAAATAAAAAAACTCAAAGGAGAAAAAAGTTTCGCTTTTTCATTTACTTTTAGAAAAAAAAAAATACAAATAATTTTTAGGAAAAATTTTTCCGCGTTGTTTTCGAGTTTTAAAATTTTGAAGTCGTTTTCTGAAAATCAAGCATATCCGATTTTCTTGAAAATTCGTGACAACAAACTACTATCTATTCCACAACTCTTCAGGTGGTTGCAGTCGTGGGCCCTCCGTGGCTACTATTTTTTTTTGATTTTTGAAAATTAAATAAGTTTTTTTTTTCCTATTAAAAATCATTAATTGCTTTTTTTGTCATTATAAATTATTTTCTACATCGTTTTTCAGTATTTTTTTAGAATTCTCCGCAATCAAAGAATTTTTCAAATAATTTGTTAAATCTGTTTTAACCCTTTAGAGTCAGAGGATCTTGAAACGTCTACGCGTGAGAGTAGTGGGGAAAGCACAAATCCGTAGTAAGACCCAAGAGTGGGGTTTCAAGGTCAGACTCTAAAGGGTTAAAATGGGATATGATTGATTTTCAGAAAACGACTTTAAAGTTTTAAAACTCGAAAATAACACAGAAAAATTTTTTCAAAAAATCATTCGTATTTTTTTTCTAAAAGTCCATGGAAAAACAAAACTTTTTTATCCTGTGTTTTTTTATTTAAACCATTTTTTAAAAAGTTATAAGCAAAAAATCATGAAGGGAGCG
>NC_058160.1:17837397-18006107 GCF_020080835.1 Cotesia glomerata
CCCAATTATTGACGGGGGTCTAAATATTGACACCCTAAATTATTTTTAAATATATTAAATTATCTGTAATAAGAATAACGATCAAATAAATTTTTATTAAATTCTAATTGGATTAAAAAATTGAAAAAATCACATTCAGTTCAAAATATTAAACATACCATTATTAAAAATAAAGTTAGCACCAGTTCATCAAATCAGCTTACGAGCCGTCTATTTTCTTACAAACAAACTTTAAGCGAAAGTACTTTTTTAACTGCCGAGTTTAAATTGTTTTTCATGTAATTATATGATCTATTTTTTTTAATTAACAATATATGAAAGAATGATAGAATTAAATAATTGAAATTAATCAGGCTTTACGAGATTTAAATAATGGGAGCCACACCAGCTCCATAATTTTTATGGTGAATCCTGGCATATTAACAGCCAGTCGACAGCGCTATGACGCCTTTTTTAAAGGCATAAAATACGTTATATACGCGATTATATTCAAGGCTATTAACTTGGTGTTTAATAACTCCGGCGTGTTTTAGTGTTAAATAAGTTTTAAATAAATTTGTTATATTTTTCATAATAGTTATTCATTCATAGGAATGATAAGTAATTAACTTTAATAATATGGATTACTTTATACCAAGTTTTTCTTTTGATAACAATATAAATCAAATGACTCGACGCATGCCGCAGTAGGGGCGTCACACTAGTGGGTATGGTACGCCAATAATTAGATCAATCAAGTCTTAACCCCAATAATTGGTGTATCCAGATCATATATTTAATTATTTAAAATTAATTAGTAAATATCACTGATTATAATTTTAAAAAAAGAAATTGATTAGTTAAAACATTACTGAAGACATTACCACAAACAAAATTCATCGATTTATTATATTTGATTGCTTAAAAAAATGAAATCATAACTTTATCTCTTATAGCGTCAAGTAATTGGGGCTTTTACCTTACAATACATACAATTATAATTTTTAAATCACTTCACTATCTAAATAAAAAGCTTGGTAAAAATCTTGTATAAGAATAATATTTAAAGTAAATGGTCTTGATTCAAGTTGAAAATTTATTTTATCAAAGAAATTAGTTTTTGGTTTGAGTAAACTTTATTTGTCTCAGAAATTTAACTTTAATAAAGATCAATGTCTTATCTCTCAAACACTTTTTGCAAAGCATAGGTAATATATAAGTCATAGTATGTAGGTGCCGCACGTATGTTTTCCATGCGAGAAATTGCGCGCGCAACAACAACAGTATAGATATAGATATCATCCTCGGTTACTTAATATTTAAATTAAATTTTCGGGTTTATTTTCACCTCACAGTGGTGAGCTAAAGTTTTCGCATATTATCTCGCCAGGTGTAAACTAAAGGGCGACGTATCGGTCAAGGAAGTTCATTTTGTCGAATATCGCAGAGAAATACTGGCAGTAATGTGTCTTTTGATCAACGGCAGCAAGGTTGGTGATGTTTTGAGGCGTGCAAAAAGCCGTTTCAGTAGTCTCGGAGCGCCTTGCTGAAATCACCTGAAAATTAAAGAATATTTTAATTTTATTCTTACTATTAGTGACATTAAAATGGTTATATATATTACTTTTTCATAAAAATACCGGCACTTTTTTCCATTTAATTTAAAGCAGTGTTGTTCCAGTAGAGGCCTTGTTTTTATTTCTTTTTGAAATTAAAATAGAACTGTTAATTACTAAAAAGAAATATACAAACAAAGTATATTTATTTTGCTCATCAAAATGGTTATTATTAGTTCTTACGTCGTAAAAAACTTTCGATTTTACGTGATTCGAGTGAAAACAAACGGTCGCGCTTTTCAGGAGTTCTCGTGTATCGCTATAATGGCCTATATCGTTATCTGCTTGAATATATATTGCATTTGCATTATATAGAACAGGCGCATTTTATTTTATTTATTTTGTTTCAATGCCAGTTGTCATTAACTTCAGATAATAAATTATTATTATTAGCATTAAGAATGATTAAAATAATACTTTAAACGTTAATATTAAATACTTTTTAAAACCGCTGGTTACGGATATCATTTACTATTTTTCCGAAGATCGGTGTTTTTACTCAATTAAAGAGTTCTATATTTCAAAGCCATTCTCCCCGATCCAAATTGATGTTAGGCTAATTTTAAATTTTTACATTGGGCCTTTTATTTATTAGCCTTTGGGCTCTATTCTTTACTTATTATTTACTTTCAACACATTACTGTCGGTATGAGCACCTCATACCAACCTGCGGTCGGCGTGTCTACCTGTAACAATTAAAAATCTTTATTTTAATCGAAGATTAAGCAAATATGTTATATTTTACTGTGGTGAAATAATAATGTGGTGAAAATAAATAATAAGTAAAAATTAAAATTCAAAAAGATAAAATAGAAATTTTATCCAAAAACATAAAAACCAAATTTTTTTCCAACTTTTAAAGGCAAAAAGCTATCAAAATCTTTATTTTTTCCTGTGAAAAAAGTTTTTAATAATTATTCACCAAGTTATGGCCCGAAATGGGATTGACCCCCCAGATAGCAAAATGACGTATTAAGTTATTCCGAATGAGCTCAGATTTCTGATTTGGACGTCAGAGTCTACGTCTAAAAGACGTCTTTAAGACCTTCTGAAGAGGTCGAATGCGCCGCTTATTGTAGACTTTAAGAACTCATCAAAACGAGCTCTTAAAGAGCTCTTTTTTCTGAACTCGCACAAATGAATGATTTTTTATCTCTATACGCTATTATAATGATAACAATAATAAGAATACAACAAAAATAATATTAATAATAATAATAATAATAATAATAATAAAAGTAAATTATGAAAAATAATTCAGAGTTTCATAAAGCACCGATGCTGATTTCGAATGTTTATTATTTTAGTTAGACCTAATATTGTCGGTTTAAAGAGAGAAAGTGAAAATCGCAATTGCCGTAACTAAGATTCGAACCCGAGTCGCGCGCGTGCTAGATCAATACCTAAGCCCCTACGCTGTTCAAACGATATGTCGTTACACATCTCATTATTCTTATAAGCTAAATTTATATAGTGATGAAATGTTGCGATCATTGTCTATATTATTTATTCTATTTGATACTGTGTATCGATAGAGAAAAAGTAACTTTTACGAATATTTATATACTAAAAAGTATTCAAAAGTCTACCTGTAATATTTTTTTAAATAGTCTATATAAATTTTGTTTACTTTTCACAATATAAAATCTAATAGATAAATTAATAAATATTAAAAATTCAACAATAATTAATAAGTATATAGTTATAAGATATCGTTAAATTCGAATAAAATGTTTAAAATTAATACATGCAAAGTACTCCTTAAATGTAGAAAGTTCACATAATTTTTTCAGATTAGAATCCAATTTTATTATTTTATCTAAATTAGTTTGATTACGAACCAGATTTTAACATTATTGCCTATTACTTCATAATATAATTTAAAATTTTTGAAAAATTTAATTAACCTGGATTAAGAGAAATGAGTTAACCTATGCCAAGTGTATATCTATATATTAATCTATTCAAATTGTTTTAAATCATTTAATTCGAATTATTTTTAATCATTTTCAATTTAATTTCTCAATCAGGAAAGTAATAAATGAAAAATGAATAAGATTTTGACAGCTTTATATTAAAAAGAAATTTGTGTTTTTGTTTATAATGTCTATAAGCTCATTATACGCAACTCAAAAAGAAGTCCAAAAAAGGGACTCAGTTAGATGTCAGAAAATTGACTCCAAACTTATGAGTTCATTAAGAGCTCTTAGTTCTGACCTCGTAAAAAAGAGCTCCTTAAGACGTCACATTAGGACTTCTATAAGAAGTTTTTTAAAAGACTTCATACTGAAATCTTTCTGACTTGGATGCTGACTGGGCCCACTTTTAAATTACATAAGTCTAAATAAAATAGTTGAATTTAAAAAAAAAAAAGAAGAAAATTGAAATTTTTTTGGGAAGCTAACAAATCTTTTGTATTTGGAAATATCATTTCGATACATCATTTTTAGTATTCCTTAAAAATTTGATAAATATCAAAAAAAATTTCTTCAAACTAATTTATTTGTACTACAATATTGTAGATAAAGAAATTTAAATAATAATTAATTATAAAAATAACTATTTGTAAAAATAAAAAGTAGCCGTACAATTCATCAAGATGCATGGACTAGTAGTGCAATATTTATCTAAGAAGTTAAAACGCATATTAGTTTTAGATAAAAAAAAATGAAATTTTGCATAAGTGCACACTCGCGTGCTCGTTACTTAAAGTATACTGCTTTCATGTGCTTAAGTACTAGTTTGAAAAAAATATTTG
Source organism: Cotesia glomerata (assembly GCF_020080835.1). Classification (NCBI taxonomy): domain Eukaryota; kingdom Metazoa; phylum Arthropoda; class Insecta; order Hymenoptera; family Braconidae; genus Cotesia; species Cotesia glomerata. The sequence continues at coordinate 17,841,751 of NC_058160.1, forward strand.
AAATTATTAAAATCACTTAAAATTATACAATATTTAAAAAGATTGTATTTTTACAACGATACAAATTTACACTTTGCACTGAGCTAATATTTTCAAATGTTTTTTTTTCTAATCAGAACTATCAATTGACCAATATTAAGTCAGTAAGATTTTAATCATACGAATTTATACATCGTAGACCGTTCTTAAGAACTTCGACTTATGATTGACTACAACTCTCGCGTATTTTAATTTAAAGGATAATTAAAAAAAAATTGAAAATTATCATAATGCGGACGGCACATATTATGAGGCATTTCATGTCAAATAAACAACTTCTGAACCAGACCGCTTTCGATTTTGCTAAAAATTTTCTATCTTTATCTTCTCCCTCTCTCTGCCAAGATGTTTTTAAAATTTCTACCCGACCTAGTGTAGTTGATTAATAGATTAAAAGAAAATGGCTATTTTTTTTTAATTTATAAAATGTTTTCATTTATTTACTTCTCGATAAGATATATTTTTAAATATTAATTTTTTAATACATTTTTAAGAAAACAATATAAAGAAATTTAAGTATTGAGGTATTATAAAGTACTTTTTTTTTTTTTTTTTTTTTTTTTTGAAAGAACAATTGCAATTGGCTTAATATTCAACATTCTTAATTTTTTTTTATAAATTATAATTTCACACAATAAATGAAAAATAATAAAAAAATCCTATAAATTTACCAAAATAAATTTAATTGTGAGAGTTAATGTTTTTAAATAAAAAAATAAAAAAATTTCGAGAAATTAATAAAAAAAAATTAGAAAAACGGTAGACCCTAAGGGCCATCCCTATTGTATACAACTTCCCGCTAATTCCATACCTAGGTGCTTAAAATTTCACTAATGATGTTTTTGAACTCTTCAAGTTCAAAAATACAATTTATGTGTTATTTTTAGCTCTCCAAACTTAAAGAGATAGGTTTTCTATGCTTTTGAGCTCTTCGAGCTCAAAAGTCTGATAGAAGATTCATAGAACAATATTTTTTGAATTTTCTAATCGCAATAACTTTTGAATGAATCAACCGATTTTTACGTGGTTGGCGGCATTTGACGCAGTTTTTTCAGTTTCATGAAGAATTTTCAAGTTTGAATTGATAAATATAGGAAATTTGGAGTAATTCCGAAAAAACACTTTTTTCGGTTTTCTTTCGTTCATGATATCTCTAGAACGAATCAACCGATTTTGACCGGATTAGCGGCGATCGACGTGATTTTTCAAGGTTAAGAGCGAATTAGTTTTTGGAGTTGATCGATAAAGCCGTTTAAATGTTATTCCAAAAAAACCACTTTCAAAATCAATTTTTTTCTTATTTTTTTTTAGATTTTTCAAAATTTCTCAAAATCTATCGGTCCGAATCGGTTCAAATTATTAGGAAATCTAAGTTTGAGGGAACTCTTTAGAACGCCGTTTGGTAGGTTCCGATCGGTATAGTCGTTCAAAAGTTATAAGCGATTCACATATTACACACACACACACACACACACACACACACACATCTGCAGTGAGACGGAAAAGGCAGTGCTAAACACGATGAAGGAAATTACTGCCGCATGTGACGCCTCTATGCCGCGGCTGAAAAACCAGAGCTTCCACAGGCCGGCGTACTGGTGGTCAGCAGACATACACGGTGAGAAATTTTTGTAGAAATTTACTATGCATACATAATAAGACTGAACCTTAAAGACTCAATTCAAAATATTACCATAAAAATTTAAGAATATCATATTGTACCAATCGATATTTACTAGGGACCATAGTAAATTTGACCATGCAACTGTTACATAAACATATATAAAAAATTTTCGTAAACTGACAAAACAAAAACTGTTAGTGTGCTTAAAACTTTTCATTATAGTTCCATAGTAAAATTTCTGTTGCTCAGTCGACAATAAAAATTTATAAAAAAGTTTCACATTTAGTCACGTGTACTCGGTTTAAATTTAAAATTGTGACTATGAAATTTTCAAATGTCCCATAGTAAACGTATGCGCGTCAGTCGCTGCTTTGTTTTGTCAACATAAGTCTACAGACGCTATCAGTAGTGGTTAACGGTGTTATGAAAATTGCAATAAACATTAAGTTTTAAATAAATATTAATTTATAAATCCATTAACACATGAATAGTTAATGAAAATTTGTAAGATTCATAAATAATAAAATATTTAATAATTTACCGTGTAAGACTCGAGGTTTATATTTTGTATACCACTCATATTTATTTATACATCTACAAGTAATAACCCGACAATGACTACGGAATGAGACATCTAATAAAAGCCAATATAATTAAGGGATGACAATGACTGGGGGACGTTGTACTAGGACCCATCGCGTGAGGTCCTCATGAAGGGTGGCGTCGGAATGCCCCTAACAATCTCTCTCGTAGTCCTCTCAACCCTCGTTGAGTGGGGGCGAGTCTTGTCACGGGCTGGGGGTACGGCCTTACGTCACAGATCTCGGGCCTCACGATACTCGACAGCCGTCAGCCTCGGCAATAAGAATAGCGTTGCTTACAGTCGGCCGTCCTGATGATGCTCGCGTCCTCGCGACTAGTGGTCAGCTGCTCGTTCGAGTGACCATGTCACTTTTCCTGCTATATCACTATTTTCGACCTAAAATAATATTCGAGTATTATCAGCATTTGAAAAATATAAGATATCATGCAATATCATGCAGCCATTCCTATTGTAAGATCAAAGCCGTTCTCGTTTTTATAAAAAATCAACAACACATTACTATTAGACAATAATCATGTGCATTCTCTACCTACTGGACTCAGGGCATGTGTCTATACCGCTGATCCAGTCATACATGCTTAAACTTTAGAACCGACCAATTGGCACCAGTGACTTCGTATCTGACTCAGCCGTCCACCGGATACGAATCACTACTTGCCATAGCTTGTCTGCAGCTCTAAATTTTAACATTCCATTCAATTTTCATGCGTACAATTTCAAGCTTAACCCATTTACGTCGTTAGTACTCAATAACGATTGCATGCTTTGTATCACCCCCTTTCCCCTATCCGTTCTTTCCCAACTCCCTTAAAAAAAAAATTTGCTTTAATATGGCTCTTTACCGTAAGATGGACGGTGGCGTTGTTTGCTCGGTGGGTCTTATATACGTGACTGAATATAGTAATCAGTACTTGTCTCGGATAGCTTAACTGGTAGAGCCCTTGGCGCGTAACCGAGAGATCTGGGTTCGATTCCCAGTCTGGGCTGTCTGATTATTTTTTCAACTACGGAAAAATCCCCACTGAGTAGGTCCCCCCCTTTCCCCTATCCGTTCTTTCCCAACTCCCTTAAAAAAATTTGCTTTAATATGGCTCTTTACCGTAAGATGGACGGTGGCGTTGTTTGCTCGGTGGGTCTTATATACGTGACTGAATATAGTAATCAGTACTTGTCTCGGATAGCTTAACTGGTAGAGCCCTTGGCGCGTAACCGAGAGATCTGGGTTCGATTCCCAGTCTGGGCTGTCTGATTATTTTTTCAATTACGGAAAAATCCCCACTGAGTAGGTCCCCCCCTTTCCCCTATCCGTTCTTTCCCAACTCCCTTAAAAAAAAAAAAAAAAAAAAAAAAAAAAAAAAAAAAAATTTGCTTTAATATGGCTCACCCCCTGCAGATATCACTAAAACCACTAGCAGTACGGAGAAACCACCGCCAACCGGCGCTTGATCGATTAAGATCTTCGCAGTTTCTCGACGTAACCACCAGGACGTTGGAGTCGTCGCCCGGTCATCACTGACCGCCCGATCGTTCAACGATCACACGACTCATATCGGCTTTCTCAAATTAAACCACTAGTAGTGCGGAGAAGCTACTGCCATACGGCACTTGATTGATTCCCTAATCTTGCAGTCTCTCGACGCAACTACTAGGATGATGACTCCCTAGCCAGCATTAGGATGCAAATACTCCTACATCTGGCCTCCATTTGTAATGAGTTAGCTCATACTCGGTGCACTAATGAAGTATCCTAGCTGCTACGAAACTCAGGATCACTCCAGCTGTTCACCAACTCCTCCAGGTTCGCACTAATAAGTGCCGATTGTTGCTGCAACCGCTTAACTTTACACTGTCAAGAGTTGAACGGCCAACGTGATAGTCCAACTCAGCTTTTTACCTAGAACAGATTAAGAGTGTCGACGATGTAACGTCTTACCACTGAAATCCCTTCAAGATTCCTGGTCTTCCGTCTACAATCATAATGACGGTTCATGACGTACTCGATGCACACGTTCGTGCATCTCATGCACTATCGTCAATTGTTGAAAGATCTTCAACAGCTATCGCTGCCGTCCATACTGACTTGGTAATATCTGTACAACGGTTACTCGAGCAACAGACGTATCCCAGACGAGTTGATACTTCAGCACTCGTCAGGACCACCTTCGAAGCCTAGTCAGAAACTTTGAAGACATGAATTAACATTTTAGCTAGAGACAGATGTAATGCTCTCGACGATATATAAATCTTATCTTCATCAAGCCTTAATTACAATAACTTAATAATTATTTTATTTTATTTTTAATGGTTACTATGCTCACATATTCTATCGCTGAAATTCCAGCTTGAATTTCAATCATATTTTATACAGGTACGAGAAACCACATTTCGTTCACTCAACATCCAAGAAGGACGTATAGCTGATTCCCCTTACTTTAAGATACTCAACGTACTCAATGTTAAACCATAGCAATTCTAACAACCGATACCTCATAGCTGATGTGACAATATACTCTAACCAGTATCCACGACCCCTTTTTTTTTGAGGTCCAGTTGACCTGAGTTTACTACCTGACTATTACTTGTCGTAAAATTAACCCGCAGTCTTAAACAAGACTACTATTGTAACTGCGCTACTGTACAGATTCAAACCAAACTATTTTGCAATTACGTAAATATCGATCTTGTTGACCGACGTTTCTATTACTTTAAGATCTTAAAATCTTGTTCTGTCGGCAGGGCATTTAATAATTTCGTAGTAGTCCGATACCACATGGTGATTTTAAAAATGATAATTTCGATTACAATTTAAATTTGCAAACTTCATCCGAGTATTGTACGATATTAATTAACAATGCTCAGTGATAACTCTTCGCAAAAATACCGATATGAATTTAGAATATAGTGCTGAATTATTTAATCGCTCATCTAATTCTTCATCTTTCTAGTATGCAATTAGTACATCAATTAATGACCTAGCATTCACAAATAATCGACTTCAATAATCTATACTAATTTTATAAAAGGGAAAGATTTGATTGTTTGTTGGCATTGAATAGGCTCCGGAACTACTGAACCGATTTGCAAAATTATTTCACTGTTGGGAAGCTACACTATCCCCGGATGACATAGGCTATTTTATATTCTCAAATTATTGTTAAATACCGTGCAAAGCCGGGGTAGACTGCTAGTCATTAATATTATTAATTATTTTATCTTTAACTTTCGTCCATCGACTATATACTCTGTCAATTTATAACTGACAATTCTTCTTTACGATATTAAACGCTTAACAATTTTATTTACATCTTGTGTAAACATGTTTAGCCGATTCAATAATATTATGGGACGTTAAAATTTGTTAAATAACATTTCTTATAAAATTATCTGATTTTCTAACTCAAATGATAGTGCTATCATAATAACGTAAAATTGGTGAAATTAGATAATTATCTTTTGTTTTAACTAGCTTAAAATCAATGCTAAGGAGCATTTCAATAATACACTATACAATAATTTTTTACAATCTATTGTAGAACTACTTCGTCCTTTGTGCATTATACCGATGAGTTTACTTAGCCCGTAACCGACACATGGTTGCCACTCAACTTTTTAGTATTTACAATAAGGTAATAAAACAAGGGTTTCTTGCGAGATAAAGACTCGGCTGTGAGAAAACTAAACCCGAGGTTTCCTCGTATAGTAATTCTAATACTATGTCCTTGAAACCATCTGTTTTGTGTTGTTATATTTTTAAAATTTTCTTGAACTCGACTCAACATAATTTTTCTACCAACAATGAATTTTACTTATTGAGTTACTGGCAACACGCGTAATATTTATTTTCAACGACTAACGAAAAGGATATTTTGAACTTTTCAGACTTTAACTAGAAACACTTTTATACCAACATGTGTTATTTAGGCATTTCGAATTTCTACGTTATAACTATTTACTAGTTTCTACTTTCTCCTTTGTGTATTGTTCACAAAATATATGTGACCGCCGGGTTTTATTTTATAGTTTTGCCAAAGATAATTTCTTCAAACTTGGTGTCATATATTTTATATATATTATTAACATGCTTATTCATTATTTTTCAATCAGATTTGAGTATATATACTAACTATACCTAACAATAAGTTCGTTTTCCGAATTGTTAATCTTTGCAATTTGCAATAACTCCACATTAATAAAATCAATCATTATACTCTCTTATAGCTAACTAATATCCAATTGTAACGATTAAAAATCAAGGCGTTACTAAATTATATTGTGATTCTGATTAAGACTACTGCTTATTTATTTTGAAAATGTATAGTTACTTATAACCGCGACAACATTCTTTGGAACCGCATAGCGAGTACTCACTACTTGATCGCGCAATTATATCAATGCTACATCCGGTATGCATAATTCGGAGTTCTGCTTCATTATTTATTAATTTACTATTTCTTCATGTTATTACAATTACTACTTGCAATAACACTTTATTTATTATCGAGCAAGCATTACTAAGCCTACTTGATTATACCTCTTAATATACCAACTCAAGTTGTATCATAATTAATTACTTGTAAATTCTACATTACCAAATTTATCGTTCATTATAACGCTGACACTCAGTGTCGTATTACCAAATGAGCGATAATGAGTTGACCAGCTTTAGGCCCTGATTCCTCATTTGCTGATGATTTAATTTATCGTAATCATTCGTTGTTGATATCGCTCTGACGTTGAATCCAGTAACTTCTTCAGCGTTGAACTCATCATCCATTCTCTGCACCGATTGCTGGTGGACTCGCTGAGAATGCAATTTCGGTTGCAAAACAGCTCACCATTGAGTTGTTCTGCTTCTTCATAATTCCACCTTCTCCAGATGCTTTAGTCCTGGTTCCTTCTGCAAGTACGACGCCTCTTCAAAGCCTATCTCGACCGCAGCTATGGATATTCTTAACTACTTCAATTTTTCAGAGAAGTTGCAATTTTCGAAGATGTAGTAACATGATCTTGGGTGATCTAACTACGAAGTAGCCAAATTTGAGGATTGAGTAGAGTTGACCCAGCACTCAACCTATTGACCTTGAAACTGATGCGAAACCACAATATTTACACTAACAATAACTTCTTAATTATAATTAATATATTATAACTTATTATAACATTAATACACCACACTTTCCACAGAACACGGATTTCCAATCCCACTTCTGATCTGTAAAACTCGAGGTTTATATTTTGTATACCACTCATATTTATTTATACATCTACAAGTAATAACCCGACAATGACTACGGAATGAGACGTCTAATAAAAGCCAATATAATTAAGGGATGACAATGACTGGAGGACGTTGTACTAGGACCCATCGCGTGAGGTCCTCATGAAGGGTGGCGTCGGAATGCCCCTAACAATCTCTCTCGTAGTCCTCTCAACCCTCGTTGAGTGGGGGCGAGTCTTGTCACGGGCTGGGGGTAAGGCCTTACGTCACAGATCTCGGGCCTCACAATACTCGACAGCCGTCAGCCTCGGCAATAAGAATAGCGTTGCTTACAACCGTGAAAAATTAAAATGAAAACAAACATTTGATGGTTAATCTGCAACCGACACTTCTAATAATAATAAAAAATAATTTAAAAGTGATATATTGTGTTTATAATTATTCATAATAAAATTAACTGCCAAAATAAATCCTACGTTCATTGTTAAAAACGAAAAAAAAAATAAAAAAAAACTATATTTTAAAAAAATATTTTTAAAAATTATTGCAAACAAAAAAAATCTTGTTTGGTTTGATATTTTTTTTGATTGCTAAAAACATTTTTTACTCTAAAATTTTTTATTTTTTACAAACGTTTTCTTATTTTTTTTGCTATAGTACATTCGGAAATTTAAATTATTGCATATTTCATTTTACTATGGTACATTTCAATTTCTACCATTTACTATGTCTGATTTCATTTGTTTCGGAAATTACTATGGGCCATTGTAAAATTTTATTCTGAGTCAATAAGGTTCACTAGTAATATGCACCATTGTAATATCTAAAATCCATGCAGAATAAAAAATAATGGAAATTTCTCACCGTGTAGCAGAACTTCGCAAAATATGCCATCAGCTACGTCGCCGAGCAACGAGAGCTACGAAACGCTCCCCAAGCCAGGACTTGTATTCAAAAGAGTACAAGCAGGCCAAAAAGACGCTAAACCGAGCCATTAAAGCAAGTAAAGCGAAACTGTGGAAAGAGATCTGCAACGATCTCGACAACGACCTCTGGGGTAAAGCCTACCAAATTGTCGCCAAACGACTTGGAAAGGCTTCACCAGAGGCGCCGAAGTCTCCTGCCTTGATGGAGAGCATTGTAACGGAGCTTTTCCCCAAACACCCACCGCGGGAGAAGAAACATTACACTAAGAACAGCGAAGTAACACCATTCACAACTAAGGAATTACAAGACGCGGCCAAGTCACTCAAAACAGGAAAGGCACTTGGACCTGATGGCATCCCGGCATCGGTGATCAAAACTGTAGCCCTGGAATACCCAGACATACTCCTGAACACCTACAACGCATGCTTGGCAACTGGCACGTTTTCCGTGGCCTGGAAACGGCAGAGATTGGTTCTATCAGACAAAGGTAAGGGAACCCCCATAACACCTTCGTCGTTTAGACCACTCTGTATGCTAGACATTGCTGGAAAACTGCTCGAGAAGCTTATACAAGGGAGACTTCGCAACGACATAGACCGTGCTGGAGGTTTTGCCGCAAACCAACACGGCTTCTGGAAAGGACGTTCAACATTCGGCGCGATTCAGAAAGTCGTAGCGACAGCGAGAGAAGCATGGACTGGTAGCCTCAAAGCCCGCAAGGTGTGTCTTGTCCTCACGCTAGACATTAGAAACGCCTTTAACAGCGCAAATTGGAGAGATATTTTGGACGCCCTGGAGCACAGATTTGACGTGGAGCCGGAGAATCTGGCACTAGTCGACAACTACCTTGACGAGAGAAAGCTGATAGCAGAAACCACGGAAGGTTCACAAGAATACGCCATAACGGCTGGCGTGCCGCAAGGCTCAATAATGGGGCCCGATCTATGGAACGCGGACTACGACGAGCTTCTGGAAATCCCGTTGCCAAAGCAAGTGGAGCTAACGGGCTTTGCAGACGACGTCGCGGCCACGATAATAGTAGACAGCGTAGAGGAGGCCGAACTACTTGTTCGGGAAACCATTGATGCTGTCGAGACTTGGCTCGATAAACACCACCTGAAACTCGCAAAACACAAAACCGAGATGGTCGTTCTGACTCGCCAAAAATGGTTTCTAAAACCATTTGCTGTGGACATGGGAGGAATAACGCTAACGTCAACAAGGGCCCTGCGCTATCTGGGGGTAATGATAGACGAGAAACTATCTTTCCGCGAACACCTCGATAGTGCATGCCAGAAAGCCAGCAAGACGGTGTCTAGCCTAGCAAGAATTATGACGAATACTATGGGACCAAGAACCAAAAAGAGGAGAGTCCTTCTGGAAGCAGTCCATTCGGTACTGCTTTATGGAGCGGAAATATGGGCAGATATATTAAAGCAGAAAACCTATCGGCGGAAAATGGCAGCAGTGCAGCGGCGAGGCGCTCTCAGAGTTGCCTGCGCCTACCGCACGGTTTCCGAAGCGGCTGTATTGGTTATTGCGGGAGCTGCGCCCATCGACCTATGAGCGTTCGAGAGAGCAAGACTCTACGACGCTAAAATCGGTGGCGAAAACATGAAGGAGGCAAGAACGAGGATAAAAACGGAAACGCAGCAAGAGTGGCAGGACCGATGGACGTCGGGAGAGACAGGCAGATGGACAGCGCGACTGATCCCAAACATCAACGTCTGGCTTTCTCGGAAGCACGGGGACACGGACTTCTTTCTGACCCAGCTACTGACGGGACATGGGCAGTTCAATGCCTATCTATTCAAGATGGGTTTGCACAGCACACCAACGTGCAAATACTGTCCAGACAAAATTGACAACGCCGAGCACACGTTTTTCGAGTGTGATCGATGGAAAGATGATAGAATCTGCACCGAAGAAACAATGGGCACCGCGCTCTCCCCTGAGAGCTTGGTAACCTGTATGATCAAAAAAGAAAACTGGACAGCTGTAGTAGCCTACGCGCAGCGTCTCTTGAAAGAAAAAATCGCAGAAAGGGATTAGAAACCAGTAATAACAAGAAGTAGGTGTCGTGAGGCACAACATGGACTGGATTGAAGTAATGCTAACGCGGTCCTAATCCAGTCTTCCCTGTAACATCTATAGGGAAACGAGAGAGGAGGATGTTTAGTCGGTATTGTTGCAAAATAATATTGTCTTCTGAGTCCGACATACCCAGGCACCAACACCTAGTCCTGGCAACAACACCAAGTCCTGGCATACGTAAACGTATTTTACCTCCTCTATATAAAATAAAAAAAAAAAAAAAAAAAAAAAAATACACACACACACACACATACACAGTAGTTAAAAATGTTTTTCTTTTGAATGGCGTCAATCACAATAAAGTCGGTTTAATGGTTCAAAAGTTATAAGCGGTTCACGCACACACACACACACACACACACACACACACAGTAGTTAAAAATGTTTTTCAGTTTAATAAAAGAAATACAACGAAAAGTCGGCTCTCTAAAAGCGGTGTGGAATAATTACAAAAATATCGAATTTTTTTTCAGAGTATATACAGATTTATTTAAAAATGGAAGAAAATGAAAATCTTATATAGATTCTTTACCCGATAGGGTTTTTGATGGATATACATTTCGACAAGGAAGACCTCTAAAAGATGGTGCTCGGTATGTAATAAATAGAGCTGTACAATTTGACCGGTTACGCTAGCCTACATATGTTAATTGTGTAAATAACCAACTAGCTTGGCTTATTTAACCGGTTAACTAAGTTAACTTAACCAATTGGCTAACAGTTTAACTGCTTAACTAAACTCAACCTATTAACCAACAGTTGATTAGCAAAGCTAAATTTACTTAATTTATTGGTTTCAGACGTTTAATTTGTTCGCATGTCGAATCACATGCTTGCGATACTCTAGGTACCTTATCTGCCACTGATGACTTCAGCTATGAACCTAAAAAGGATAAACATACTCATGAACGAGATCCCGATGCAGAAATTAAAGCACGGTTTACTCGAGATTTATATGTCGCAACTAAACATCAATTCCGAAATCTTCAAATAATATATGATGAAGTAGCATTGCTGTAAGTTATAAGCTGTCTATTAGAAGCCTTTTTTTATCTATCTATATGTCGTAGTCTTTTCGCAAAATCCGTCATTTCATGAAATACCTAGGAACTTCTAGAAGTGTCGGCGTTTAGTGAAAAATATTAAAACTGCATTATCAGCCTAGGTATTTCATGAAATGACCACTTTGTGCCGGCATCTCGTGTTTAAAGCTAAGATACATAATCAGACGCATAGAACAGTTGGGCTTTTCATGTAATAACTATTATACATCTTGGCACGCTGAATAAAGAAAAAAAAATTAATAACAATAAAAAAAAGGAAGGAATAAAAGCAAATACAGATTAATTTGTAAAAAAAATATAACGAATATTTTGGAAAACACCCTAACAAACGACCGAATACTTCAGTTTACTAAAAAAAGGTAAATATTATACGGTCGTTTGTTAGGTTTCTTTTCATAACATTCGTTATATTTCTCTACAAATAAATTTTTATTCGCTTTTATTCCTTACATTTTTTAATATTATTCATTTTTAACTTCCCGCTAAGAAAATTGAAAATTTTCAAAAATCGGGAAGTTATTGGTTTTACCCATAATATTTACCTTTTTCAAGTAAGTTTTATTTTAGTGGTGCATCAGTCTTTTCCTAACATTACAACAGTGGAATGTAATTTTTTTTTTTCATAGCTATGGTAGAAATGCTTTATATTCTACGTTGTATATGCAATTTGACTTTATTTTTATAATTGTATTATAGTCATGAAGAAGGTGCCGCTCTACTGAGTTTTAACAACATGAAAAGAAAAATGCAGGCATGGTTAGAGAGCAGAGTGTTACCAGAAGTAACATCAATTGGTGACATTAAATTACAATTAAATGACCCACTACTTAAAAACATCAATCTGCACAATGCCGGAAAGACGGAGATCGAATTCGTACAAAATGAGGAAGGTCAGGATACTGCTATGATTCTTGTAGATGCGAATCTTTTGTCGAAACTGGAGACCACGACTCTATTTATACAGTCAACAGATCATGAATTCGAAGGTGTCGATAATCTTCAATTATCATCTATCTCAACAAAGCATATGGATCATGTAAGAAAAAAATAATCTATGAATTAAAAGAAAATGAACACTAGTCATCAATCGACCAAAAAGAACTTTTTTGGTCAATTGATGACAAAGAAATCTTCCGAATATTTTTCAAGTGTTCATAAATATTTGTCTGAAACACTGAATAAAAAAAAAATATTCCAAAAATTTTTTTTTGGTTTAAAATTTCTTTTAATTTAAATAAATTTTTCAGTGATTTTTCTTACCTAACTAAAAAGTTTGCATATCTATTTTCCAAATTTCAGATTTTACCCTTAGTATGGATTATTTTATTGGAGAAAAATGAACAAATTTGTAAAAGTATATTTCGCAAGATTTTAACTTTACAACCTACCTTGTCACCTACAGAAATTTATAGTGAGGTTGATTGTGATTATTGGAGAGCTTTCAATGCAGTATTTCCAAATGTAATCACCAAAGGAATGTTTTTGAGTCATTGTATACCCACAATATTTATTTAAAATACTTATGCCTATTGCACCCCCACCTGGGTGTCTATGTAAAGGACTCTAAGTGTGCCCAGGAAGCAGAGGAGGATACCATGAATCCCAATACAACACTACAATACTTAACACTAACCCACCCACACTATTAATTAAATTTCCAAACACACTAAATATTTCCCCGGACTTTACCGATTAAAACTTATATATTTATTTTCCAATTTAACAAAAATTAATTTCCCAAAATTAAATGAAATCCGATTTAATACCTAGATCCATTTATTCCATTCATTAATTTGCTAAATCCGAGTTCCCAACTTGTTTCATAAATCCTAATCCAATTCCAAATTTCAAATTAAAATCATTAACTAATTTATTGCCGTGGTCTTAATAATACAACAATAAATATTTAATTACAAGAGGTCTTCGTATCTTGAATTAATAGATTAAAATCTAATGACAGAGGTCTTAATAATCTGCTAACAATGTTGGTTAAATCCGAGATTTACGAAATTTTATTCTTATTGAACTTACTTAATTTATTTTATAAGTTGTTGTGTTAAATTATTTTACTTTGGATAATTTATTTTACCAGAATTTGTCAATTATTTATTTGGTTGTTCTCCGAATATTTCTAATTTGTGTCCAGATTATTTTATTTAATTAAGAACTTAATTTGTTATCAACTAAAATTCATCAATTGATTTTATGTAATTAATTTTTACTAAACTGTTTTACTTGTCATTCAATAATCGAGTTTTATTTTCTCTACATTATTTTATTTTACGTTCTATTGTGTTGCACGAAAAACTTAGCATTTATTTTATTTTATTTTATTCGAGGATTATTTTCTGCCTAGCAACACAGTACGATTTTAGTCTCGACCTTGAGTGTCCTCTACCCAGCGCTTCACGTGGGACAAGATGGCTGACGCTCTCGCTCGGTCTTGCGTCTCTGTTGCAAGTTTTTGGTGTAATTTTTTTTCTCTGACGAATTTTTACAAGTTATATTTTCTACTTTTAATTAACAAATTTACACGAACAATTTTCTAGCAATTTTGACTGATTCTAAATTTATTGCAAATGATTTTATTTTAAACAATTAAATTTTATTATAAATTACTTTCCCGAATTTAATAAATTTTACTTCAAATGATTTTTACTAAAGTTCCTCTAAAACATTTTACTGATTTTATTTTAAGCAATTAATTAAATAAATCCGACCAACTCGATTATCAACGACATTTTGTTCTACATGGCACCGAAGTCATGAAATGACCAACCGAAATTATTCCTGGTAAAGTCAGTCCAAACTCTGCCTACGTAGTTAATTAACAATCCGAAATAATTCCTGGTTTTGTTAATTAACTATTTAGTAATTATTCCTGGCTTGCTTCATTTTTAATTTTATTCTGGACTTTTCTTAATTTCATTCTGAATTTTATTTTTAATAAATTCTTACTAACCTCCTAAAGAATATTCTAAACAATATTTTAAATAATTCTTTAAATAATATCCCAAATAATATTCCAAGTAAATTCTAATAAATAAATTTCAATTTAATAATTAAGTAAATTCTACGACATAATACTTAAACTAATAATTGTGACCGAACGTGAAATGGCGATGACCTTCAGCCGACTTCAATGCCTGGCTGATACCGCATCACCAAGAGATTATTGAGACATTTTATTTGTACCTGGAGTTTTTCTTTACGACGCTAATGAACTCCCTCGAGGAGATACAACTTCTTGTCGTCGTTGCTGGTACAAGTCCCTCCTTGGTGGATGAATCTATTTGGCAGCGAGACCCAGGTCTCCGTCACTCGTTCCTCGAATACTTTACAAAATCTGTGCTTTGTTTTGGAAAAATTTGCGTCTCGTCCATTCGAGCTACTCAGTCACAATGATTCTTACCAAATTTAGTTCTACACTTATTGCTCCCTCTGCTCTCCCCACTACTACTACGCCGGCTTCTCCACTTTGGGGCCTTTCTTACTAGCTCTAAACGAGCTTTAGATCACAGCGCACTGTGAGCAGTCGATAAATAACTGGGTACCGAAATAGAGGAATTTACCGAGTAACGATCACTCCGTTACAAGCTCATCCATTCTTTCTGTAGGAATTGCTTTTAGAAACTCTATTGTTATTCCATCCTCACCAGCTGCTTTTCTATTCTTCATTTTGCTGAGTGCTCCTTGTAGCTCTGTCTTCGTGAACTCAGCATCGAGATCTTCATCTCTTATTATCTCAGCAGTTTCAGCATTTTCTTCTATATTGCTTCTTCTATAATTATACTTATCTGGCGTTGAGTTTTTGCTGTTTAGTATCTTCTCGAAGTGTGTTTTCCACTGCTTCGCGCTGATATTTTCACTAGGAGTACTTCTTTTGTTTCCGCGGAAGTAGTTGACTTTGCTCCACCACTGGGCCATGTCTCGTGTTTTATCCAGGTCCTTCCATAGGGCTTCCCTCCATTTTCTCTCTTCTTCATTGCAGGCTTCTTTTAATTTCTTTCTACTGTTTTTCAGCAGCTGTTTGTTTTCCTCGCATTTATTTTTCAGGAACTTTTTGAGGTTCACCCATGTTTGTTTCTTGGCTGTTCTGCATTCTTCATTGTACCAGGGATCTGTGCTTCGTATCTTAGTCTTCTTTCTTTTCTTGTACATGCCGCAGTTTTGCGCAGCGTTCATCAATAGCGCCTTTAGCTGTGGCCAGTCTACAGGGTTTTCTTCTAAGTCAAACCACTCCCATCCTTCTCTTATGACTCTGTATACTCTTCTTGTTTATCTGCACACCACTTTAGTTTTTCTTTGCTCAATTCACTACTTTCTTTTGCCTGATCCTGGTCCTGGATATTCAGTAGTTCTTCTTTTAGAGTCATTGCTACTGGTAAATGATCTGACTCTGGTCTGGCCTGGATTTGCAGACTGCTTACTTTATTTAGTGCATCTGGTCCAAGGCATATTACTAGATCGAGTACTGAAGCACACACTTCATCTTTACCTCCTACAAAGTTGACTCCGCCAGTTAAATCTCCATCGACTCGTCCGTTTGCAATGTACAGCCCCCATTCTTCACATATCTTCAGCAGCTTCCTACCTTCAGTATTAATAGTTTTGTCCTGCAATCTTCTTATCTCGCCTACATGCTCTTCCCATTCACTGTCGATGTATCCAGTTTCCTCACCGACACTCGCATTGATGTCTCCGATCACATATGTAGTTTTGCCAGATTTCACAGCTTCGAAAAGTTGCTCTTCAAGATCTTTGCGTGCTACGTTAAGTCCAACATTATTGTACATTGTTATTATTTTATACTTATCAGACGTTACCAGTAGTCCTAGCTTCCACTCTTTGACGCTCCAGTTTTTGGACATGCTGTTCCTTATGCCAAGAAACCGCTTGCTCTTCCTCTGGTATTCTTTCGCTTCACTGCGGCCTTGCACCACCAGTGATACTTATTATTTAGCGATTTTATCTTCTTGTTTTGCGCTTCCTTGGTTACCCACGTCTCCTGTAAAATAATTATGTCAGCAAGTTCTAAAAAGTTATCTGCATACTTAGCGTTTTTAATTCCTGCAATATTCCATAGTATAATTTTTATTTCTTGTTTACTGCTCTTCATGGCTCCGAAATGGCTGCTGCATTAAGTCACCATTTAGGTCTTCCCATCTCCACCAGGCGTCTTTTGCCCACATTCGCATGTAGTTGGTTTTTGCTGCTCTCCCTTGCGCGATCTCTTTGTCCACTTCTTGTCTGATCCATGCTTGCACATGAGCTTCTCTTCTGGTGTAGTCATCGTTTATCCATAGGTTCGACCCTTTCAGCTTGTTTTTCTGTGCCATTATGACTTTCTTTGGATTGATTGACTCTAGCGTTGCTATCAGTAACTTCTGGCTCGTCGCAACCTTCTTTACTTTTGTACTGATGCCGAACTCTGCATTTAACCAGTTTGACATGTTGTTGATGTCCTTCCAGTCCGGATTGAAATCTCCTGTGATGACAATATTGTTTCTTCTCCGACGTCTTTCGTCCACCTCTCTCTCTTGAGCTCTCCAAATCTCATGGCACCTGGTTTTTCTACCATAGTCTCAAGTTTACGTTTTCTGCTTCTATCATCCTTGATCTTTTGGTCGTCTTTTCTGTTGTCGGTATTGTCTTTTTGGTGTTTTCCATCTCTGCTATTTTGCATTCCATTACTCTGCGACGCTTGTTCCTGACTAGGACTTATTCTTGTGTTTTTATTTTTTGTCAGGTGGCTGATTGGCGGTTTTCCTCGCAGGTCGTCGAGGCTTTGAAGGAACCTTTCGGTATTCTCCTATGCTGTTTTCTTACGTGTTGTGGGGCTTAACTTTGCTTCATTATTCTTCTCTTTTAACTCGCTCATTTGTACCTTCAGTTTATTTACTTCTTTCATCATTGCTTTGAGTTGTTCTTCTGTACTTTTTACTGTACGTTTTAGCTCTTCCTGCTCCTTCTGAATTATTAGCAGCTGCCTCTCCTTCTTAGTGCATTCTACGCATCTGTCTGCACTGTGACACCTTTTTCTCACCGGAATAATTGTCCTATTCAGAGACTCATTGTTTATGATCTTGATGTCTTGCGATCCTCCTTTTTTTGGCGTACTGCTAACTCTGCTAAAGTTGCTCCGTCTATTTGGTATAGGTGTTGATACGTATGGACGCTCATTGTACTCTGTGAAATTATTCAGACTGTCATCCAGAAAATTCGGTATACTACCGTTGAGACTATCCATTTCCAGTGACTCTATCTCATTACTCGTCCCTGGTTGCAGAGGTTTTTTGAGGGATTTATTAATCTTTTGCGTGTTACCTGCTCTTATATCTTTTTCTGCTTTTGATTTTCTTCCTCTTTTTTTCAGGCTCGCCTGTCTTCCATATTTGTTGTCTCTTACTTCTTGGCTGTTGTGATTTAAAGTTGCCGCCTTCAATACACCCATTGCGCCTGCGCTGCTTATTTCTGTGGTTACTATGCTATTTGTAGGTTATTATTAGGTGACGGAATGGTAGTTACGGACAATGTCTCGGATAGCTTAACTGGTAGAGCCTTTGGCGCGTAACCAAATGATCCGGGTTCGAGTCCCGGTCTGGGCTGTCTGAATTATTTTTTCGGTTACCGAAAAATTCTTACTGAGTAAGGTCCCTCCTCCCCCCTTTATCCTTTATTTCCCCAGTTCCCAAATTTGTCTTTAATGACAAATTTAGCTATAAATTCCGGTGAAACTCCGGTGAAACTTGATGCGAGATTAAAAATATAATTTTACCTGCATTTAGGGCATTTATTTGCCAAAAGTACAAATTTTATTTCTAGTTCCTTTTTAGAAATTACACACTCGGTTTTACTGTCTTGTTTAAATAAAATAAATGAATAGTGAATGGCTGCGTTCAGGTTTACCAACCGATCTGGTCAAAGAAGTTTTATTAAAAGCGTTTGTAAAAAGCGTATTAATTTTTTTTTTCTAGATCATGATAAACACGGCCGAATCGAAGAATATTGATTTAGAAGATGAAAGAACAATGTCAATATTATCAAAAATAACATCAATTAGCTTGTTACTCGCAGACAAGATTGTAAACGGTTTACAAGAGTTTGTTGACTCTATGATGAGAAATGAAGATTTTGAAAATTTAAAGGAACTGATGGAATTTTATGATCAAAAGTGGCTTAAAAGCATTGACGTTGAGAATTACTCTTTTTATAATGATTCAATGTCATTGTGGAAGAATGGAGAATTAATTCTTCAAAATATAATAAATCGACTTAAGAAAATCAACACTTTATGGAATTTAATTGGTTAATATTTTGCAATTATTTATTAATCAAAATTCTATTCAGATTAATTAAATATGAATATTTTTTTATTTTTTTCATTTAGAGCAAGCATCATTGATCAATTCTCAAATACATTTTCACCAGGATAACTTAGCCAAAAAAAGACATTTTAACATTCCTTCCAGAAAAGTTAAAAATATTTTTACTGGTGTAAAAAACTGTAAATATATTTCTGATCTATGAAAAGAAATTGAAGCAGGAGTTTTATTTTCTATTGACTTCATAATGAGAACTGCAGATAATCTAACACCAATATTACGTAATTTGTTACGTTCTGATGTTAAAATTCCAGTTCAGTTTGAGTTATTAGATTTATCGACCAATGAAGAAAATGGTAAGACAATTATTGTACTATACATCACACTTGAAAAAAAATGTGAGAGCACATAATATTATTATACCGTAATTTGATTTCAGAATTAATTGATGCTGATGAGTTACCAATATTGAATTCATCTGATGACGAGCCCATTGATACTTTAGACGAAGAAGAAGAAGATCAATGGTATATTTACAGTCAGCACTGTTTGGGATGTTATGAAGATAGTATCGAAATTGGTTACAAGCCTTGCACTCACGCACCGTATTGCTGGTCTTGTAATGAAAAATGGCGCGATAAGGCAGTTAGAAATGGAGAAATATTTATCTGTATATTGTGTCGGAGTGCCGTCGAAATCACGAAAGATTTGAGAAAAGATTAATACAACTCAAAAACAATTAAACTTAATACTACTTTTTTAATTTATATTATTTTAATAATTTTAAGTGTTTGAAATCGAATAATTCGGTACTTTAATAATTTATAATGCTCAAACAATTTTAATTTAAATTAAAAATTTTAATTAAAAAATAATTATTTTAACACTTATGTACGTCATAATTTAAATTTCAATTAAATGAAGAATTTATAGAATAAATCAATATTTATATTTATTATTTTAATTAATTACTTTTAAAATTTATTATAAATTTGTTTTTTTTTTTTTTTTTTTTAATAAATTTAAAATGCATTACGTGTAAAGTTGATCGTTAGAAATTTCTAAAACAATATTTAATAATTATGAAAAAGCTAGACAATTCTTTTTTAAGCGATATGTAATTAATGAGACTTTCAAAATATTTGATTATTTTTATACTAAAATTTGAATCAACGAAACGTGTGATAACTAAAAATATCTCTTTTCAATCAAATTAAAATTCCAAAAACTTACAATTTATTTATTAAATTCTTCACTATTTGAAGTTTATTAATACACACAATATTGTATAACAGAATTCCATACATAATTTTTAAATCTTATGAAAAATGAGTAATTAAAAATAATAAATTATTATGGCTGCGTCTATTCATCCGTCAACCATATGCATAAATTTATCATTCCAGTAACCATATCAATTCAATATTTTTGATCGATCGGAAATTCACAACTAATTAAAAATAATCATAAGATATTTTAATATCTTTATTTATATTTTCGCGATGATTATTTATACCGTAAATTTATATTTTCCTTTTATCAATGGACGAATTCTATATTTTTATTCGTCCAGTAACCGGATGAATTACATATTTTTATTCGTCCGAAAATGAAAAATTATTACAAAAAAAAATCGTTACCGAATTAATTATCATAAATATTTGAGTATGATAAATTTTTTGTGTAGGGTGAAAGATAGTTTGTATACATCAGTTGATCCAACATGAGAATGAAATTGTAACTATTTCTTGCATGGGCCAATTTACATGAAAGGTTTTAGGATGTCACTCTTACTCCCTCACTACATGTTTTTACTAACAAGGAAACTCTCTCCGGTGTCCCCCTCCGATTTTGATGAAACTGAGATATGTTATTCTCCGTCGAAATCTAAGAGACACGTATTTTTTTTTATCTGCGGAAAAACATTTCTAGGGGTGAAACTACCCCTCAAAAGTTAGCCTCCAAAGGGGTGTTTTTCAAGTTTCGCATACTTGCAATTTAAATAATCGAATGGGACCAATTGCATAATTTTCAGGGTGGAAAATCATGAAAAATGCTTTTGGTTTTATAATAAAACAATGGATAGAACAAAAGTTATGAGGGTTGAAAATCACAAAACTTTTATAAAAAAAAAACTATTCGATGGATTTCAACGAAACCAACGGCAATCGGAAGAGGAAAAAAAAGTAGAGAATACGTCTTTCGGGGTTTTTCCGAAAAATTAAGTTTAGGGGGTGAACATCCCTTAAGCATATCTACAGTGACCACCAAGAAAATATCGTTTTTTATATTAATTTTGATATGAATTCATCAATAATAATTTTTTCGTACATTTCTAGCATTTAGAAAATAATAATAATATTATATCTTAATATTTTACTTACTTGTTTACTTCGCATCCCAAACTTTATTTTGTGTATCGGGACATCAAATATTAGATATGTCATTTAATGTGAATCTGCTTTGGAAAAAAAAAAAAAAAAAAGAAAAAATGCTTATAATGATTTATTATAATCATAATAATCATTCATCGTTATCTCATACAAAAAAAGAGATAATTATATTTTTAGTATGAGTCAGTATATGAGTCAGTAATGTGAAAAACAACATAGTATAAATAAATGTATCATTTCGAGATTAGTTTAGTTACTGCGATGTACTTCATCTTTTATAATTCAATATTATAATCGTATTTTTTTTTTTTTTTTAATAAGTGAATAATTTAAAATTGTACGAAAATCTTTATTTTAGTACATAGAGCAAAATGAAAGTCAATCCTATAAATGTTATAAGACTACTCTTAACAACATTTCAAGTCATGAACATTCCAGAATCGCCAGTAAATGACGAAGAAATACAAATCAAAGAAAGTTTTGAAAATATTTTACTCAATGCTATGAACGAATACTCCGGAGTCGAAATGGTCGAAGAAAGTTCTTTGCATTTCCAAGAACCGTATAAAGATTGGACGATGGAAGTCGTGGAAGATAAAGAGTGGGCAAATGCACTAGTTGATCAAGAAACACCTATCGACGAATGCACTAAGGATGTTGAAGATTTATCTTATGAATTGAATATAAATTGAAAGCCGTCGAGTACTGGCGTAGTGGCAAAAAAAGAAATTTAAGTTTAGACAGTGTTAGACAAAAATTTAGAAAGGTACAATCTGTGCGACAGTTACGAAGATGGGCTCATACTTTAAATCAGGGAGGGACTTATAAGGAAAAATTAGCAAAAATTTGTGAATATACATTACAAAATTTCAAAGCAGCTATAGATGCAGGTTTAATCGTACATGATTGTGACATAAAAAGATGGGCCTTACAAGCTCAAAAAGAAGTTGGTGCGGAAGATTTCCGTTTTAAAGCATCAACAAAGTGGATCGCGTCATTCAAAAGAGCACATCGCATCGTATCAAGAAAAATAAATAAGTTTATCACGTCCAAAACCATTGAAGATAGTAAATCATTAAAACAGCAAGCTGAGGAATTCGTCAATAATGTAAAACAAAAAATTAAAATTTATGAATTAGCAAACGTATATAATTCAGATCAAAGTATGGTTTTCAGTTGGAAATGCATTCCGGTCGAACTTTAGCTGTTGAAGGAGAGAAGCAAGTAGAATGTCTTGTACAATCTGTTACTTCTACTACTCATAGTTACACAGTTCAACCAACTGTATCCGCTGATGGAAAGCTTTTATCCCCACTTTTTTTGGTTCTAAAAAAACCAAGTGGTAAATTTGGACCAATAGTTGAAACAACACTTTTTGGACCTCATAATGTATACATAGAAGCATCAAAATCAGGAAAACTTACATCAGGTACGAATTATTCTTTATTTTTTTTTCTGGTTTGTGCATAAGTTATTGTTGATACAAATAGTTCATATTTTTTAATTTTCAGATCATTTCAAAATTTGGTTGGAGAGGGTGTTTTTTCCAAATGTGGGCCCAAAATCTTTATTACTAATTGACTCATGGACTGGGCATTGTCCTCAAGTTGTACAAAGCGTTAAACCAACAAATAAAGATACTGAAGTAATGATCTTACCAAAAGGTACAACTGGAAAAATTCAACCGCTTGATGTTTTTGGATTCCGAGTATGGAAAAATTTTGTTCGATATTTTTCGGATCGTACAGTTTTGATGAATTTGGATATAAACTTGCATTTACGAAATAACATTATAAAATTACAATCACTTACACATATCCAATTGTCATCTCCTCGGTACATAAATTTATTCAAGTACTCGTGGTACAAAAGTGGCTACACAGAAGTAAAACCAGATGAGTTCGAAAATCCTGTGGATTTTGCATTTCACGGATCATGCAATTCTCATTGTGAGGTTCCTGGTTGTCAAAATATAGCAACTATCCGCTGTTCATGGTACATAAAGTAGTTGTGTTTTCAACATATTTTTCATGATCATCACGAATGCAAAACATATCTTGAATAGATCTGCATATGACAAAATGATGAATTTAAGTATTAAATTTCATAAACATCAGAAATATTAAATATTTTTGTAAAAATCATTTGTAAATTATTTTTAAATTTAATTTGATTATAGTAAAGCATATATTGTAAGCATTTTTTCTTTTTCTTTTTTTCCAAAACAGATTCACATTACATGACATTTATAATATTTGATGTCCCGATACACAAAATAAAGTTTGGGATGAGAAGTAAACAAGTAAGTAAAATATTAAGATATAATATTATTATTATTTTCTAAATGCTAGAAATGTACGAACAAATTATTATTGATGAATTCATATCGAAATTAATATAAAAAACGATATTTTCTTGGTGGTCAATGTAGATATGCTTAAGGGATGTTCACCCCCTAAACTTAATTTTTCGGAAAAACCCCGAAAGACGTATTCTCTACTTTTTTTTCCTCTTCCGATTGCCGTTGGTTTCATTGAAATCCATCGAATAGTTTTTTTTTTATAAAAGTTTTGTGATTTTCAACCCTCATAACTTTTGTTCTATCCATTGTTTTATTATAAAACTAAAAGCATTTTTCATGATTTTCCACCCTGAAAATTATGCAATTGGTCCCATTCGATTATTTAAACTGCACGTATGCGAAACTTGAAAAACACCCCTTTGGAGGCTAACTTTTGAGGGGTAGTTTCACCCCCTAGAAATGTTTTTCCGCAGATAAAAAAAAATACGTGTCTCTTAGATTTCGACGGAGAATAACATATCTCAGTTTCATCAAAATCGGAGGGGGACACCGGAGAGAGTTTCCTTGTAAGTATTTATTAACTTAACCTTTATCGTGATATTTTATTTTGGTTTATTTATTGCTCTAACGATGAAGAGTTGATTCTTCGATTTATGTTATATATAATTAATAATAATTATAAAAATATAGATTATTAAATATAAATTAAATCATTCTTCGATGATTTTTATATTCTGTTAGTTAAATTTATAAAAAAGCAGTGCTATTAAAAGTAAGTGTCACAATAATCACTATTAATGTTTTTTATTAAATATTTTTATTGTAACGAAATTTTAATTATGAATTCTAGTATTAACAGATTTAAATGAATCAACACAGGAAAATATTTATCGAAAGGTATATGAGCTATATATTAAATTAAGTAATTTATTTTTCATACAAAAAGGATGTAGAGAGTTTTGGTGTAAGTAAAAATTTCAACAGTGTTGATAGCAGCACCGATTGAAATTATATTTATAGATAATTATTAAATTTTTTTATTTTTCTATTATTATGCTTTTACTTGTACACCTCTCGGTTTTTACAAGGCTGATTCCTCTTTTTCTCCTAGCTCTACGCTTTTTCTATTTCTCATATTGGACCTCGGCAAGTCCCACCCGACACTTCATTTCTACTTTTAATTTTTGCGGCTGTGGACCGACTTGTGCTTTCTGTACCGTATTCACCCTGAACCTCACCTTCTCAAGCTGTTGGAACAGAATCATGGGGAAACCACAGAGAAAACCCATGATAGTACAGTCGGAGCTGGGCTAAGTCTACAGTGATTGATAAGAAACTTTTCTTTATCGACCACTGGAGCATTAGGCCCCTCTCCTAGTGTGCAGAGATCCCTTGCGCTAGCCAACGCTGACTAGAGTGGTCACCCATTCAAGTTGTTGCTTAAATGTGTGATCGCCCAAGTCAGACGTATGCCACCCGGCTATCTCTGCCACTTCCAGAGGCTGGCAACGTAACGTAACGCACATATTTTTAATTATAATCACTGAAGAATATTGGTCCGTGCTGGGGATCGAACCCGGGTTCGACTCTTTCGAAAAGCGAGCACCGAGCTGACCAGGCCATTGCCAGCCTTTTTTTATTTTTCTATTAAAGTATTAAAGTATTCAGTCGCTGCTTAGGAACCAGTACTTACTTCATGTAGTCGTATATCTGCATTTGTGAATATAAATATACAAATACACAGAGTGGGCAGGTACTGGTTCCTGAGCTGCTACTGGGTACTTTACCTTAAATTTAATAAATTATTTTTTGCAGGTAAACTATCTTCACAGTGATGACACATCCTTAGAGTTTTACGAGGACAGCGTTTAAGCCTTGCACAATTTAAATGGTACCATTTACAGCAGTAGTTACAATAAATATTTGTTTTATATTTTGATTCTTCATCGACAGTTGTATCTAAATTTCTTTTACATGAAGGACACTCCTACTCCGGTGATTTTCTTTTCTCAAAATACATTTGCTTAATTAATTTCCAAGCTTCTATCGTGCAATATTTTTTAATTTAATTAATTTTAACCAGCTCATCGAGAACAGCTGATGAAACTTTCTTGAGAATAGTTTCTACTTCTTCTTCTCTAATGAAATAATTTGAATTTAATGATTTCTCCACTATTCTAGAATAGCAGCTGCTATCAAAAAACCAATTTAATATAATTTTTGATTTTTCATACGACGATTTTTGATAAAACGGTCTGTTAATTTTAATTTTTTTTTTTTTTTTTAACCAATTACCGTTTGTTTAAAGCTTTCGGTCTCCCTCGATGTTTTATTGCCGATTGAATGATGATCTTTTCTAATATTTTTCTTTTTTTACTAACATTAGTCGTATTGGTTGAGGTATTGTCTAAAGAGGATATATACGGCATTGGGAATAAGGGATTGTTTATTGGTATCTTTATCGGTTATGACGCACTTTACTTCGCTCCATTTCGGAAGAGATTTTTTAAAAGAAGCCATCATCCAGTTGATTGATTCTCTATCCTCAGAAACTAGAATGCAAACTCCGACAACTTCGGAACATCCATTGGATTCTTCAACTATCATCAAATAAACTGGAGCACGGACATTTAATAATTTGAAGGTAGCATCAATTCCAAGGAATTCAGGATAAGAATCCATTGAAGTTCTCATGAATTCCGTTACGAAAAACAACCCAGCAATTATGTCTTGTTTTTCGTAAAGGAACCATTGAGCTTTGAATTTTTCTTCTAGCTTCTCAAGAGTAGGAATCAATAAATTTTCTGTTCGTTTTTTCGCTTTACAGTTTTCTAAATCATTTAATAGGATCACTTTACTCGTTTGGTTTACATTTGTGTCGTGGTTATGCTTGTACTTTATATCATTAATGATAAGACAATTTCCATTGTCGATTATTCCGACTTTGAAATATGCGGGGTACTTTTTTTGAAATGTAAATGCTTTTCTCATTCCTCTTGACTTTGATCTAAAATTTTTCTTACCATGGACACAAGTATATTTAATACTGTAGTATTTTAAACATTCGTTAATATTTTTTTTTATTCCTTTTTTGTGAGCTTGAAAGATCATCACAGAATCACGATGAAAGTAAACCACGTTCGATTTTTTTTTAATTTTCCTACATTTTCTTCTAATTTTTCATATGACTCAAATTTATCGGCTATTTTTAATATATCTTCATTATCTCCAGCTTCTCCATCCAGGTCACCTTCATCCGCGTCATCTTCAACAACGTTATTTTCTTCGTCTTCATCTCCACTTCCTTCGCTTGCAATTTCTTCGTCATAAGAATTTTCATCTGCCCTGTCACAATTTATTAGAAATTATTTATTAATAAGAAAAATTAATATTTTAAGCTATAAATAATTGTTATTTTTTCATTAATTATTTTGTTAATTACCCATTATTAATTGATCTTCGTTATAACGATGATTATTTCAATTTAATGAATATTTAAAAAAAAATTTTTATGACAGGTTGACAGGATGACAATTTTTTTTAAATTACATTTGAAAAAATATTAAAATAATCAAACTAGTATAAATTTATAATTAAAAATAACTTCAGTTTATTAGCGTTAAATTACAATTTAATTAGTTTATTTTTCGTTAAAAAATGGGCTTAATATGAATTGAACAACTATGAAAATTAAATCAACTATTTTTACGTAATAATTTTATAAATTACTGACCTTTAAAAATTTTTATGAACAAGTACGACTATAATTAAATCATTATTTTTACTCACCTTTTTATTTAAGACCTTGTTTGTATTTAATGTTTGTATTTAATTTATTGAAAAATAATTAACACTTTTTACTTATTTCAGGTAAATTTCAAAATGTACTTGGAAATCATCTGTAACGCAGGAAAAATACAAGATTTGAAAAATTAAATAGAAATTTTTATTGTATAGATTGATAAATGTATTTATATTTCATAATAAATATTATTGTTATATTTTACAAATATTATAAAAAAAACTTTCCGGACGAATAAATGTAGGAAAAATATTATATTAAAAAATTAAATGGGAATTTTTATTGTATAGATTAATAAATGTATTCATATTTTATAATAAATTTTATAGATATATGTTACAAAAATTTCTTGGTACTGTTTTTCCATTTCTTGAATATCACGCTTTGTTTTGTTTTTTTTTTTTTTTTTTTTTTTTTTCTTTAAGAAGTATTCAAAAAGTTGACTTAGAAGTTAGAAGTTAAAAGTGACAAATTTAACTAAAATAAAACTTGATTTTCAAAGCTCTTGCTAATGTTTGAAAAATCACGATTCAATCATTAGTTAACTTGAATCCTCAAATTCTTTCATGACACTGTCGACTGGCTTTTCATAAGTTTTTTAACGAGGATACTCTGGTTTTAATTCCCACATATTGCTAAGTGGGAATTTTTAATATTGTGTCTATGCATTTCGCTGAGAATTTTCTTCCAATATACCTGTACAAATAATAAAGTAGCATAATATTGTTAATGATTGTTGATACTATTTATATTATTATTGAAATTTTGTAAATAAATTAGCCAGCTATGTACAATGACATTTAACACAATCTTTAATATTTAATACTTTTTTAAAAAACCACTTTTTATTGAGTTACAAAACATTCTCACGAGAGAGCAGCCCTTTCCAGTCCTAATCTATCAATTCTATTGGGAAATCTGCCGGGGGCGTGGCTTCTCTTTGCGGCAGAAGCGGTTACTACTCTAAGACGCATTTTTAAATCAGCTGTCTTGTATTGATGTTGAATCGTGTACTTATAAGTCACATTAAAATCGAATTTTGAGTAAAATTTTTATTAATAATGAAAGTTTTAATTGAAGAAATTTGTAAGTTTGCTAATACTCAGCCGAGTCATAAAAATTTTATTGGTGGTGAAAGTATTCTTGATGCGGGACATTTGATTAAATGTGGCATACAACAAACCGATAACAGTTTTGATAGTGACAGCTTTGATGATTAACTTCTCGATTGCCAATAAAATTTGAAAATTAGATAATCCAGTTAATGTACTTAATTGTTTATCAGTTTTTATTTTACTTGATAATTTGGGAGTCAAGTATTCACTCTCAACCTGAATCGCAACATCACAATTTTTAATAAGCAAGTTATTCTTTTGTCTTCTTACATTATCATCAAACACCTTGTCAAGCAGCAAATCCTCTGATGTTACTTCAACAGTTAATTGATCATCATTCCTCAAATTATCGTCTTCTATGTTGTCATCTTGAGTTGATGTAGAAATAGTTTCAGATGCATCAGTGATAACAGATAATTTTTTTTTCAATGATCTTTGACGTTGTCTTTCGTTTCTGCTTTCAACTTGAGTTACATTTGGTTGATTAACGGATGCCAATGATGTTTGAGGAAGGTTGCATGATGGAACACTGATATTTTTTAAATGAGAACGTTGTGGATTTGCACTGGCTGCAATTAAAAATAAAATTTATAATTTATTGTTTTTATATTTTGCTGATAAATATTGCGCTATTACAAAATTTAATTTCATATATTCAGATAAACATATTAATGAAATTGTAAAAGAAGTTACTTACATGTTGGTATAAAATCATTTACTGTGAAGTGTAATGAACACACTCTTTTTGACTGTGTAACTTTATTTCCAATTTTCAAGGCTGTTATCCAAGCTAGCCGACGATCAATTACTTCATCTTCACCAAATTTATTTTTTATTATCACTGATCTAGAATTAGCCGGAGGAAAATTGTAAAATCGAATTGTATTGTTTTTACTAGACCTACTATTACAGCCATACACGCAGCAGCAAGTTTTATTTTTATTTTCTCGCGGAGGGAACTCCATAATTCAAATTTTTTTTTTAACAGTGTGAAAATTAAAGGTACCTTTTAATAGTAACTAAGCTTATATATGATAATTAATTAGGTAATATTCCAAAAAATAACTTTAGCAACTTTCAACTACAGCGTCGGCATGTTACATCAGCTGTTTGAATTCGACCTGCTTAGAGTAGTTAATATTTCATCCGTCAGGTAGCGTATCTAAGTGGATGAATTCCCAATAAATAAGTTTCAAATCTCTATTCTAAACTTACCCTACAAAATCTACCTTATCATAGAAGAACTGTAATTTTCTCGGTCAATATCAGTTCTGTAATTTGGTACAAAGTAAGCTTGAGCTATACTCGTGGTGCTGTGAACTCATGACGGAAAGAAATATGTGAGGACTAAAAATGCACTGTAATGAAAGATGCACGCAACATTTTATAGTTGGCTTAAAATTGTTGTGCATTAAATTATTGCTGGATAAATTTTGTTTAGATATTGAATCTGAGTCGTTTCTAAAGAGAGTAACTTAAAATAAATGCGCTCCAATTAGAACAAGCATTATAGTATTCCTGAAATAATAATTGACTGGTAATTTATATGTCAAATATAAACTGATCGAGTAATGTAACATGCTGGGCATAATTATTATGTGGCAGAATTATATGTTGATTCAAAAAGTTTATAGTATTAAGTTAGTAGAGCATAAATATTGCTGGCGGTATTGTTATAATTCAACAGTTGTTTGTATTAAAATCAAACTGTATCGAAATGTTGCCAACTGAAAACCTACCTACCTGAAATTAACGTACGAACTAAGTGCGACTGTATTTAATACTTTTTGCTACAAAATACTAGGGGGGGACAATCTGTACCAGGTATATTTTCAGACTGAAAGAAAATAGCTTTTATGATAAATCGATGCTACCCTTTAGTACTTGGGTAGTAGTAAAAAATCCCGTAATCTGGCTGCACTGGCCCTTAGTAAACTTGAACGCAGTCATTTAGTTACACATAAGTGTCGCTGTGTAATGTTGTATACTATCTGTATTTGTGTTATTTTAAAAATTCTAACCGTTGAAAATCTAAACCTTCTGACATTCGAACTTAAAGGAAAAGAATTATTGGTAATTTTATTTTTTTTTTTAATTTAATAGCTTACAGTAAAAACTTCTTTTTTATTATTATTAATTTAAACTTTTTATTTTTCAGGTTAGAAAAATTTAACAAAGTTCTTTTGCTGCATTTCAACTAATCTAAAGTTTAAAAATTAGAGGTTATAGTCACTTACATTTGGATTTTCTAAGAATTTATCAGTGATAATTGAAAATATTTATAAAAAAAAAGATAATAACTATTGAATATTTTCCAATACTCGTAAAATATATTAGTATTGTCACAACTTATTTAAAAACAATTGTCGATAAAATGCCGCGAACTAAACAAGTTCGTAAGCGGAGCTCAAGTAATGCAATCACGGATGAATGTGATCTATTGATTAAAGATTGTGATAAAAAAGTATCAATGTTGGTTCGTAACTCAGAGGCTACTTTTAAATCCATCATTGATGGTATAAAAAATCAGATCGATACGGCATTATTTCGTATACCACCAGAAATACGCAAAATTACACTAGGTGAATTAGTTAATCTTGATAGAGATTCAGATGTAAGTCCAAATGACGAGACTGTTAATAAAGAGCAAAAGCGTAATGTTACTGTACCACATTCATCAATAAAATCAAAAAAAATTCTTAAACGACAAACTGCAACATCTACTGATGACGGATATGCTACTGAATCAGGTACAAAAAAGAAGTCTATTCGCCACGTATCAAGATTAGAGAGTACTGAATTAAAATCACATGCAAGTCGAGTTACCCGTAGTGGATCACGAAGTGAAACCCGAAAATTGGAACGATCGTCATCAGTATCTAATGACAGAAATACTTCTAAAACAAGAACCACTAAGAAAATGTTTACTCCTACTACTAAACAACCTATGAAGAGTCGTGCCATTACTCCAAAAATTGAACCAAATACTCCAATGAATATTTTGCGTCGCCCTCGTGAAGGCGAAGTTGTTCTAAGTATGCAAGGAAGTCCATTATTAGTATCTGCTGTGCCTGAAGATCGCATGGCAAGTGTTAATGTTCCACTTCAAAATGGAAATATGATATCTCTTTTGCCTAAAGACGGAAGATTACGACTTTCTACTTTACCTGGATTGGACGAGGAATCAACAAAGCAGTTAAAAATATTGAAAGAACATCTTGAAAAAGTTATTGGAAATCAATAATCATACAAGGATTTTATAAAGTTTAAAACATTCATAGTTTATAAGCTTTTACGGACTTGAATTTCAAATATCATTACTACACGTAGGGTGAACAATTTATAACATCATTATTTGTTAGAAAGTAATCTCGACAATGGTGCGTCAACTAAGCATTTTAAAATGTAATAATTTTTCACCAAGGTATTTATATTCTGTTGCTCGTTTTTTGACTGATAAATTTAACTATAGTGAGGAATTTGTGTAACAATAAAAAAAATTGGTTCTTTTTTCATCTATTTCTCTAAGAATCTTTAAAATAAAAAATATAAATTAAAATATGAGATCTGAATTTTATAATAGTAATAACAATGACAATAATTAATATTAGAAAAAAATTTTTTCATCTTTTATAATGTCATACCGATACACTCCTAATAACAGTTAATCCAAAATTAAAACTCGAAAGTTATTTTAAAAAAATGAAGTGCTAAACAAATTGCAAGAAACTAAAAAATTTATTCAGGTAATTTTTTTTTGGTTAATTATAAAATGAATTTGTTCTTTTCTTTTTCCTAACTTTCGAATTATCAGTTATGGATACGAAAGAACAAATATTTAAAAATTATTTGTGTAAAGTCTGTATGTTTTTCGATCATAAGTCAATTAAGCGCTTTTGTCGATTATATCATTTTGTAATTGTTCTACTAAAATATAAAATAAAAATAGATTTATTTTTATAAGGAAAATTAAAAAAAAAAAAAGTTTATGTAAAAATGACAAATTGAAATCATAGTATAAAATTGGGTAAAGACCCATTTTTTGTTTTCCGTGATTGAACTTATAGTTATAGTTTATTCAATTTTTTAAGAGACTATTTTGGTTTAGAAGGTTTGGAAAAAATCGATTTTTTTCGTATATTTTCAGAGTTTAGACCGTGAAAATGCAGTCATGAAGATATTTCGAAATTCTGGTTATTTTCAGAATTACGGTTATCAGATTATCGCTTACTACGTAGTGTTTTTCAGAAATTTTTTTAATACTATTTAAAAATAATTCTAAAAGTTGAATAAAATAGGACAAAAACACTGCTTTTTTACACTGCTGCCATTTGGTGAAAATTTTTTTTTTCCGAATGCGAGACCTCACTTTGCCAACATGCAGTTTTTGAAATTTTGAATTTTTTTCTTTTTCATTATTGTACTTTTTTATATTGTTGAAAGATAAAATAATTGATAAAAAAATTTTTAATATTTTTTATAGCACCCAAAAAACACCTGAAATTCGGATGTCAGATAAAAATATATTAACAAAGAATTTTAATCATGTGTTACATCTAGGTTTTACTATCATATTCGATCGGTTATCCAGTGAAGCAGGAGAGTATTAGTCAGTTTTTATAAGTATTTTTTTCAAATTATTCAAACCGTTTTTATCTAAACTTCATAAAACGTTTAGAATTTCCCGTATCCTCGAAAATTTTTGAATGAAAAGTATGTAAAAAAAACTCTTCTATTAAAATGCAACGTTTTATAAAAATTTCAAGTCAACTCATCGACTAGTATACGATTTTTGTGGACATAAACATACGGAAGGTGAATTTTATCTATAAATGTTGATGTAGGTAGATAGTTCGCTAAATATTCAATTTATCACTTGGTAATAATTTATTTTATTAAACTCTAATTAATATTGCTAATGTTTAATTGTAATTTTTTCCTGATAATTTGAAGACTAGTTCTTTCACTTTAAATTATTTATTGTAATATACCTTAAAAAAATTTATATTATTTAAGAATCGTTTATAATGAATAACTTCATTATGGAAAGAAAAACCATGTAATATTCAGAGGAGATAGTACCATCGTGAAGCCGGCAAACATGTTGATTACTCATGGATTCAAATCTTTCAACATTTATTGATATTGATGTTTCGTAGTAGGGCTTCTATAATCTTTTCACCACTTTCATTATTTAAGATTATTTGTAGAACGTTTTTTAGAAAAAAAAAATGAATTCATAAGCTAGTTTCATGACATGCAAGTGCACAGGAGGTATTAATTAAAAGAGATATTACTCGAATTTTATAATTTACAATAATTTTTTTCCAGGCTAACTAGATTAATTGAACAGTCTTTCATCATTTTATTAAATTACAGTTGCAGAAGTAATTATATAAACATAGCGTTTTTTTTCTCCAATAATTTGAATCAATTATACACCATTTTCTTTTATGTGAACTATTTTAATGACATTTTTTTCATAATTTACGGTATATTAATTTTTTTTTTTGGTAAGTGAAAATCGAAGTCGTAGTTACGAAACAATCAATCGTTATTCATTAATATTATTTAGTATATTTTAATAACTCTGAACAAAGACAAAAAATTTTTTTTGAAATATAGTCAAGACATAGCGATTAGTTGAGGATCATGAATTTTTTGTTCATACAAATCATTAAAAAGAGAAAGTGTTGGTAAAATAGTCCTTCTTAAAAATGATTAATTTAACGAAAAAAAAAAAAAAAAAAAAAAAAAAAGTAATTTTACATAGAAAATTTAAAAATGCAAGACAATCGTTGATAAAATTTTGTTACTATTTTTTTTATGAAAGATCGTTTCAAAACATGATTGTCATATCTTGAGAATATTGACAAATTCGAATTTCTATAGAATTACAGATCCTTAATCTAAATTTGTATTCTGTTTCTCGAAAATTTACGAACCATCGAGGAATAAATTAAGCATAAATACATAAGAGTTAATTAAAAAATACTCAAGTAGGAATTTTAAGTATCGAATGCCTTATTTATATTTAGTAAATATCTTTCTCGTAGAGAGACCCAACTACTTTTATCATTATTACTTCATACATATTTGTATACTTTTAATTTAAATATATATTTTAAATGTTAATAAAACTTGTACTAATTTTAATTAATATATCATTTTCAAAATTATCATTGTTAAAGAATTTTAATACTATGAAAAGTAAATAATATACATTAAAAATAACGAAATTAATGTGACCATAACAAAATGTTGCATACCTCAAGCGTGAGCGCAAGGGTAAGCTATACTATCGCCTTAAAATTATATTTTTATTTAAATATCAAGTAAAATTTCAAGTAATGTAAGATTAAAAATTAATATTATTTGAAAATAAACGTTCATGTGAAATAAATAAGTATTCTAATTTTTACAAAAATTTGTTCGTTTTTAATAATGTAATATCGGTTCTTGGTTTTTTTAGATTATCCCTAGTTTGATGAACAAAGAATATAAGTGTGCTATTTTTTTTGGAATGTAAAATATTACGTGCTTGAATGTTTTGTTTTTTCATTAACTTTTTTTGATTTATAGTTTATTTTTTCAGCAATAAAAATTCCTTGGTAAAAAAATGTATTCTCAATTGATTATTTGAATAATTATAATTACAAAGTACGTCATTTTTATAATAATCAATTTTTAATAATTTTATTTATAAAATAAAAACAGTGAAGTTAATTAATTTCTTAAAAAGCCAACTACTGCTGTGGTTAGTTAAAAAATGATAAATAAATAATTAATCGATAAATTCATGTACATAGTGAAGAAATTGAAATAGAAAACAATTGATATTAATTTATTTAATGATCCGTGATGGCGAAATGACGCACAATGTTTAAAGAAAAAGAGCAACTTTTTGTATAAAGTTGATAGCTTGTTAATATACGAAATAAATTTATTTAGAATCAATAAGCCGATACTCATCGTGAAATTTAATTTGATTCGCCGTTGGTTGCTATCTTGTATTTTGTTTGTTGTTGTACAAAACTGTACATAGTCTGTAGTGGTACATGAAGTAGTTCCACAATTTTTATGAAGTTTGGCTCTGTATAATGTTGAATAATTAATATTAATCAAATTAGTATTTCTTCTAAATAGTAATGTATAATCACAATGAAATCTCTAACTTTTTTTATTGTTAAAAAGGTAATACAACAACATTGCTAACAAAATATTACTATTTTGTAAAGAGTAGTCTTGTTTACTGAGGTGCATTTCAAAACTTTGGTTTCACAAATTAAAAATTTTTTCTGTCTAAGTTAGAGACTTCACTGTCGATTTATTGTTAATACAAATCCCTATTATTCTTACCATTTTCTGGCGTAATGTATCCATGTCTAATTAAAAAATCAAGGGCAACAGGAATAGAAGTTGTTTTAAAATGAGGTGAAAGTATCCTCTCTAAACATTCATTAACTGGTAATAATTCGAATGTTTCAACTTCACCATCACTGTTACTTGGTACAAAGTCTACTGGTAATTCAAGATCATAAACGAATTCTGTATTTGGAAATAATCCTCGTTCACTTTCAAAAAAAAGTGAAACACAGCCAGCACTTTTCAGCTTTGTTAATAAGTTCAATGGAATACTGCCCTCTTCTCCTGCTTCTTTTATCGCGGTTTCATTAATACCAAATCCTACGCTCAATCCTCCACTAATCATGTTATCCCAATAACCAGGCCATGTTTGTTTATTAGGACTACGTTTTTGTAGCCAAATAGATAGTCCTTTTACAGGATCCATTACGTATCCATTAATATCCACACCATATTTTCGAATTCCAAATAAACCTAAATTGAGAAATTATGTAGTTATGTGATTGTTAAATTTAATTATGTAAAGTCTTATTTGTATTTACACGTCGCAGAACGATCCATCTTAAACAGAGCAGGAGTATTAAATTGAGCTCGAACATCATAATACTCTTCTCTCCAACCTCTTAGAGTAATAAATTTTTCACCAGCTCTCCATTCTTGTAATACTTCATTTACTCTTGCACTCCTTTCTGCATATCCTCTGAATGCAGGATTAAGTTGTACATAATCAGGTTGAACTTGGAATACCTTAAAATAAATTAAATGTTTTATATCGTTTTATTTTGTCTTAAATAGTATGATTTTAAATATAAGTTAATGACTTAAAAATGTACTTGAGGGTAATTTAAGAGTTCTTTCATTACATCAGGTCTGACAAGACCCACTTGTTGACCATCGACAATAAATGCTCTGCATTCACCAGCGCGGAAGCCTTAAATGTTCATATAATAAAAATTTATTAATAAATGTTATTTCATACGGACTATATGCTTATTTATCATTTTATAATAATATTATGATTATGACTAATTAAACGTAACAGGATTATGACCAATGTTGAATTTATAAGAAAATTTATGATGAATAAAAAAAATCTAAATAATGAAAAATTGTTTATATGTTGATTTCTACCGAGAAGGAACTTTTCATACACAAAATTGAATATTATTTGTTATGATTACTACTTATTTTAATAAATTAAAACACAAGAAAAATATTAATGAATATTAATAAAATGTTATTTCAAATATTAAAATCAAATACAATACACACACAACACACACACACATATATATATATATATATATATATATATATATATATATATATATATATATACATATGTTTCTTATAATACAATGAACAAAAAACTATTTAGATCGACTAACATAAATATTTATTATTAAATATGATATAAATAAATCAGAAGTATGTAATTTAAATCATCAAAATACGAAAAATTAAAAATAAATCAACAATGATTTAAACTTTGATTTATTAATAAAAATATTAAATTATTTTATGAAATGTCTTGAATAAATAAAAGTAATGGGACCTCAAAATCAATATTTTGATAGAGATTAGAAAAAAACACTCATAATTTGATGAAAAACGAATATACGTACGCGGGTAATCAATACCGTAGAAAAATTGTTATAATGAATGAACTCATAATAAAATACCTGATAAATAAAAGCAGTTAAATTTATTTGCAATTTTAAGTAATCGTGACATTGGTTCAGTATCAATATCAGCCATGATGCTCGTCACAGTTTGTCGTCACGTCTCAGTTCTTGCCTGTCAATCTTCGTAAATCTATCTCTTGGTGTGATACCATTTTTTGGGCAATTCACCGTAGTTACATGCACATATACATGATGTACACATGCATGGGTGTGTGCGCGCGCGCGCGCGCGTGTTGTGTGAGGTTGTTCATGTGTGGATGTGCGTGATAATACACCTATATCAAGCAAATGCAACCTTTTACACAACAGTCACAGCCAATCGTGACACGGAGATGCTGGAAGTAGGACCGCGTAATGCGCCACCTACAGCTTGTATTTTATTTTTAATTTTTTGATACAGTAAAATCTTTATTTAATCTCTAACATGAAAAATTAAGACAAATTAATTTAATAAGACATATCTATGGAACATTATAGATTTTAAAAGTAAAGAACATAGGCATAGCTGTCTAGTTGATTGCAGTTTTTTTGGGTAAGTTTAATTCATTTACCTGTCAGAACGTGGTAGTACGCTACATGTGCCGAAAAATAAGTATTATTCGCGCGGGACACTTTGAAATTTGTTTTGATACTATGCTAATTATGCTAAAATATTTTCGAAATTTAAGGACTATTAGATAGATATATTTCAGCATTAGATAAAATTTTATCTCAGATTAAAAAACTGACCCCAGCAAGTAAAATTAAATTTTTTCTTAATTTTTGAAGTAGAATTATACATGCATGCAATCGTAATTTTTATAGGTTGCTCAGATGGAAAACTTTATAATAAAGTCAATTTTTTATTCTGAATTTTACTCCATACATTTGTAGAGTCCATCAACCAAGTAGAAAAAGATAAATTATTTTGACTGAAGTCGACTCGTAAATTTGAATCTTAGCCTTGAAACTTTACTATCTTATTAGAAATGGAATATTTACAAAAATGATTTTTAAAAATTTGACTTTGTTTTTTGTAAGTTTAGGATGTCTGAAAAGTTTTTTCTTCTATCATATTGTAACGTTCCCAATTTTGGGGCGTTAATTAAAAATAATCTAGGTTGACATCGCCAGAGAATCAATCGATCTCAGGTGTGTCGTTATAGATAATTTTGATTATATGATTCACACTTATTTGATCCGAAGCCCAATTAAAGTTTATTGGAGGAATTGGACCCCATTAAATGGATGATAATCGGCCAATGGGATGTTGACCGTCGAAGAAGGTGACCTCTGAAGCTCTGGAACCCTCGCTGGATTGAACAGTTGTTTGACCTTGACCGCTCACGAGGTAGAATTTGGACGACTTGAATAGCAATTGGGGACCATACACGGAAAAAAATCCTATGAAAAATTATAATGGTAACATCGTAATCCAGGACTAGACTTTCAGTATGTTGATTTTTACGATGCTGCGATCTACAGAATACAATTTGAATTATTGAAAATTACGATGTTATTTAGTAAATTTTTTTTCCGTAAGAGTAAGTGAATAAGGACGCATACTATATGTTTTAATAAAAGAGAGACAGAGTCCAGTAGTTTGCGACGCCACCACCGAAAGATGACCAACTACTGTACGGAGGGTCTCATTATTCTCATTATGTGACTGAACAGAAAATTGAGATATTCCCTCCGATAGCGTAAGGGGACAAACCTTGGACTTGTGGCGGAGAGGACACCGGGTTCGATTCCTCGGTGATACAGAATTATTTTTTCGGTGACCTACACTTCTTTTTAATTTGAGTGATAGAAATTTACGATGTTACATCGTATAAATTATGATGTTTGAGTTCAGGTCCGGCGCTACAATGTCCTATACTAAAAATTACGATGTTTTCATCGTAATTTTTCGTAGAATTTTCTTTCCGTGTAGAGGATGAATGATTTTTCAGGAAGAGAGAACGGCTTATAAGCGCTCGTCTCCAATAGAAATGAATAACCAATGAATTAAAACTAATTCTATTTAATAATGATAACGATAACTGCAGGAGGGTCAGGTGGCACGGAGCAGAGCTCCGTGCTCTATATAGATTCTGGATCGACTGACTATTCTGACTGCTTAAAAATGGTACAATCTTTTAATTGTTAGCCATTGTTGGTCTCAGGTTACACCTAAGAAACGTCGTCGATCTACGGATCTCATGCTGACGCAAGATGTTTAGACTACCCGCGAGCAACGGCGACTCTTATCATTGGAGATTTCCGTTACTTCGCTGGTGATGAATTTTTATCACCAACGAAGCCGTAATATTTATAAAAAAAAATAATTTTATTAATTATTTTCATTAATTAATTTTTACGAGAACGTTACAATAAATGATATGTATTTTTTATTATAATAACATCGGCCACAAAAAAAAGTGGTCTGTACTTTTGACCGGACCTACCTATCTTTATGTGTTTTGACACACTGAATCCGAATCTGAAGTCCCCGGGAAAAAATGATCAGACCTGATCAGACATGAACAGGCATGAGTCTTCAGGCCTGATCAGACATGAAAAATGACCATGCCTGATCAGACATGGTCAGGTCTGAAAGCCCATTGTTACTTTTAATTAATTATTTTGCTTAATTTTATGGATATAGTACTTCATAGAGTCATACGCACCCGAGAAAAAATGTTTCTATATAATCATATATAATTGTATATAATCATATATGATTATATATGGAATAACATATATAATTATATACAATTATATATAATCATACATGATTATATATGGAATTGTATATGAGGTCATATATATCATCATATATAATTATATATAACTATATATGGAGCAATATACAGCAAGATTGTTTATAGTCCCATATATAATTGTATATAAGTATATATAATTATATATGCTTATATATAATTAAGGGGGGAAATACGTGTAGAGGCTTGAAAAAATTCAAAATTTTTTTTTTCATAAATCGCTTGTAAAACTATTGAAAAATATACAGTTAAAATTTCAGGTCAAAATTATTATTCGTTCAAAAGTTACAAGCGATTTAGTAAGTGCGCTCGGTACAGCGCCCGAGAACATAATTACCTGAACGGAGCGGTCGGTTAGGGTCGAGTAGGTAGTCATTCATATACTTCCAGGTATCTGTGAAAATACTTACAATTCGATATATGATCATATTCACAGTGCTGCTAAAAAAATATTTGAATTTTGTTGTAAGAAAGCTGTAGATGAAGAAAAAAAAGAAAATGAGAAGCACGAAAGACCTCTTCTTAATTTTAAAGTATCTGGTGATGGAACTTGGAGGAAACGAGGATTCAAATCATTATTTGGCGTTACAACTCTAATAGGCTATTATACTGGAAAGGTTGTAGATTTAGTTGTTCGGAGTAGTTATTGTCATGCGTGTGCAATATGGAAGAACAAACCGAAAACTTCACCGGAATATATAGCTTGGGAAGAAAACCATGATGAAGAAAGCTGCACACAAACACATGAAGGATCTGCGGGAAGTATGGAAGTTGAAGCTATCAAAACGATGTTTACAAGGTCAGAAGAATTACACGGAGTAAAGTACGGTAATTATATAGGCGATGGAGATTCCAAAACATTCTCAGCAGTGATAAAATTGAACCCGTATGGTGATGAACTGACAGTAACTAAAAGCGAATGTATAGGTCATGTGCAAAAAAGAATGGGAACGCGACTCCGGAGCGTAAAAAAAGAAAAACAATTGGTTGGAAGAGGAAAGTTGACAGAAGTTTTAATAAAAAAATTAAGCACTTACTATGGACTAGCAATTAGGAGAAATGTAAATAGCGTTGAAGACATGAAAAATGAGATATTGGCAACTTATTTCCATATGATATCAACAGATGATAATCCACAACATGACAAATGTCCAAAGGGTGTAGATAGCTGGTGTAAGTGGAACGAAGCTAAAGCTCTGGGGACAGAACCTCCAAAATATCCGACACCTTTGCATCCTGACGTTCAAAAAGCGATTTTTCCAATTTATCAGGATTTATCCCGGGTAGATTTATTGGAGAGATGTTTAGGAGGCCATACTCAAAATGTTAATGAAAGTTTTAATTCAACTATTTGGCGTATGGCCCCTAAACATTTGCATAGTGGTTTAAAAACTATTGAAATTGCTGCATACTTGGCTGCTTGCTTATTCAATGAAGGCAGTTCAAGTATTTTATTAGTCATGAACGAGTTAGGT
Organism: Cotesia glomerata; assembly: GCF_020080835.1. Taxonomy (NCBI): domain Eukaryota; kingdom Metazoa; phylum Arthropoda; class Insecta; order Hymenoptera; family Braconidae; genus Cotesia; species Cotesia glomerata. Next base: position 17,883,527 of record NC_058160.1, read on the forward strand.
CTCATCGTTGGGAACAATAGCTTCAATCACGCACAACAATCCGACAGTCAGCGCGTAACCCGTCAGAATCGACGCAGCTCCTTGGACAGTAAAGAAGCCCGAAAAGCACGAAAAGAAAAGCTACAAGCTCAAAATGAAGCATATGAAGCTGAAGAAGGCTTACAATATGGTGCTGGAATAGCTGATTAATTGGTAAGTTGTTTCAATTCGTTTAATACAACTTTATATTAACCTTTTGGCACCGTGGCTTTATTTACCAGTAACAATTTATCGAAACAAAAATTTTTCATAAAAATTTATCATACAAAAATTTCTCACATGCAAAAATTCTCACTCAAAAATTTCTTGATTAAAAAATTCTCACAGAGCAAAAATTATCATTTAAAAGTTTCTCAAATATTTTATTTTCACTTTATCATTAAAAATTCATAATTAAATAAATATTAATTTTAATAATAATTAATAATACCAAATAAATTTTGACAATGAGAAATATTGCCTTTTGTGAAAATATCGAACAAGAAATTATTGCTGATAATTTATGTCGCGAGAAATTATTGCATGAGAAAAAGAGACGGTCACCTTAACTTTTTCATCACTTATTTTTAAACGCGTTTTTCTCGAAACTAGTTGTTTCGTACTAGTATACACTCTAGCTTAAAAAGTTTTTAACCAATCATCTTCAAATTTAGTATATTATTTCTTTACATAATTGTGCTGAATATGAACCTCAATCAGAAGCAATTTTTTCATTTTAATTACTTTTCTTATACTAAACAATAAACAAAAAGGTAAAAACATGACTTACTTTCACAGCCGTCAAAAATGAAAATTTTTTTTTTTTTTCTTTAAAATGAGGTTCATATAGAAGATACATGTCTAAAAAAAGTTATAATTTTGATGCATTGATTTCAGATAAAAATTATGGCCTCCATGATGTACACCAGTTGCGAAGTCGGACGACAACCTACGAGATGTATCAGCTGATATCTTTACTACTTTTTAAGTTTTATTCTTGTAAATGTAAATTTTTACTCTTCAATATATGTATAAAATAACCCAAAAGTTTGAATAAATAATATTAATTTTTTATACCTTTAAATAATTGATTAAAATCTGCTCGAAAACGGCCATCTACACGTATTTCCCCCCTTAACATATAATTTTTTCTTTGAAAAAAAATTTTTTTTTGGTTATCACAAAAAGTGTAAAGTGATGTTTATAATTACGTTTAAATAATTCTGAAATACAAAATTTGTCACATTTCCTATGAGATGTTTTGGTCTGCTCTGCTACTACCTAATAGTAAAATAATTATTTATTTTATTATTTAAATAAGTGTTATATTATAATGAAATTCGGTAAAATAAATATATTATGAATTATGACTATTCAAATATATTATAAAATCAATTTTTATATTCCATTTATGATAAACTCATATGATACATTATGTAGGTCATAGAATCATTATCATCTAAGACAGCAGCACAGCAGACAGAAACTTCAAGACACATGGAGATCACCAAAGTTAAGCAGCATTGAGCAGGGTTAATAGTTGGATGGGTGACCGCTGGTATTATAGTCATGAAATTATATCTAGATATTTTTTTTTGCATTTTAATTGGTTACACAGAATTGCGTAGGACCATATTAAATACTCTATCCATAAAATTAACCCAATAATTAATTGGATGTAATAAATATATAATTAGATATGATTATATTTGGCCATTTTTCATATATAATCATATATAACCAATTTATATATAAATATATATAAATATTTTTTCTCGGGCAATTCTCTATAATGAATTAAAATTAAAAAAAAAAATGATTACATATAATTGTACGGCCGTAACACCAGCAGTCACCCATCCAACTACTAACCACGCTCAATGCTGCTTAACTTTTGTGATATCCGTGCGCCTTGAAGTTCCTGCCTGCTGTGCTGCTATCTTATGCGACATCAATTCTATGAAGTACATAACGTATCAAATAAGTTTATCATAAATATAATATAAAAATTGATTTTATAATATATTTTGATAGTCCTCATTTATTTATTTAACCGAATCTCATTATAACATCACATTTATTTGAATAATAAAATAAGTAATGATTTTAATATTCATTACTCGAGTTTCAAAAAACTTTAAGGTAGTACCCTCGCCAAAGTCGTTTTCTTAGGATTTTTTTTTAATTTTGGTAGATTAATGTTCATATAATTCTTCGTCGATTGACGCAATTTAAGAATTTTTTACCATCTAGTTTCCGAGATATTTAATTTTAAAGTTTGAGTTTTAAACGCTCTTATACATTACGGTATACGGGATATCGAAAAATTTACCTACAAACATTTTTATATCTTAGAAACTTTTCTTAGGATCTTTTTAAAAAACTAGAGTAACGTTAACTAACAACTAAACAATTAAAAAAAAAAATTCATTGATAATTACCACACAGTTTCAGAGATATTTATTAATAAGTAATGAAAAATTTACCAGACTTTAACTGAGGAGGGGATACGTTAATAAAGCTGTGGCAACAGCGCAAGTTTTGTTAGCCGCGAAAGAAGTATGAGACGCGCATGCGCTGACAAATTTGAGAAGTTTAATTTACGTTAGGTGTAATATTATAGTTATTAATTTTATTTTTTCTAAAAAAAAAAAACTATGATTATTTTATGAAAATAAGTATTTTTTTATGATACTAAAGTTAGCCAACATTTTTAATTTTTTGACTTTTTTTTAATAATTAAATTATAAAAAAAAAAAATTTTTTTATGTTGCTTTTATAGTTTTTGAAGTTTTTTCAAGTGAAATTTCTTTTTATTTTTTGTAATCATTTTTCAATAAAAAATTCTAAAAATTTTAAATGTCGGCTGCATTAATTTTCAATTTTTTTTATATTTATTAAAAATTCAAAAAGTTAATAATTTTAATATAATAATATATATTAATCTTTCAATGTATGTAAATAAATAAATAAACGCATGTATCAAAACAGAGGTAAGTCTACAGCCAGTCCAAAACACTACAGTATATTCACTATAAAATATCTTAACGCTCACGCAGTGTTGCCAGACTTTTTAAACGATCAGTATCTCCTTCGTGATTGGCTGAAATAAGTACATAAACAGCAAAAAGTTTTAGGCTTGTCAATAATGGCTATCTGGTATGTGTACCGTACACTCTGGCATAAACTTTTGACGACGGAAGTCGCGAGGGTAATACCTTAATAATCTTAATGCCATTAAATTGTTATATAATACATTTGTTAGACCAAAACTTGAGTATGCTTCGCTAGTATGGTCTCCTACTCAATCAGGACAGTCCACTAAGATTGAAAGAGTTCAAAGAAGGTTTTTAAAATTTTTAATTTGGAAAAAAACTGGACTTTATCCGGCTCGGGGAATTGCAGATCTCACGCTATGCAAAGAATGCGAATATCTTACTCTCGATGAAAGACGCATCTGTGCAGAATTCTCCTTTGCAACTAAATTATTTAACAACTTGGTGGATTGTCCTCAATTGCTATCACTGTTTAAATTTAAGATACCAGTCTTAGGTATGAGAAATCAAACTCCAATGTACATACCTATTGCTAAATCTAACTTATCTCAGGCAGCGCCAATGTATCGCATCTCTAATACAGTGAATCGCTTTTATCAATGGGAACTTGCACTTGATATGTTGAATTGTCCTAATGGCTATGTAACTGCGTTACTTGGCAAACTAGCAACTAAGTGGCGTTAAAGATGTGCAATTATGAATTAATAGTTAATAAGTAATTTTTAATAGGTAATAATTAATAAGTAATAAGCAATAATTACTCAGCAATTTTTATGAGTATAAATGAATGAAATCACTATGCTAGCTATAAGTCATCTTGTTATACATCAAAAATTTATTTTTCTTATGTACTAACGATTGTATTATTAACCCTGTTAATGGCCTAGGCTGTTGGGTTTGTTTATTGAAATAAAATAAAATAAAATAAAATATTAGGCAGGAGCAGAGCAGACCAAAACATCCCATAGGAAATGTAACAAATTTTTTGTTTCAAAATTATTTAAACGTAATGATAAAAACAATTTTGCACATTTTGTGATGTCAGTGATCATGCTAAGGACCAAATATGCTAAGAAAAAATTTTTGAATATGTTCAGTGTGTGTACATTAATTTCAATTTATAAATTTGTAACAAAAAATAAATTTCAACCGACGGTGGAGAGGCCAGCTGTCACTTACCCTTGTCCAGGTCGCCCATCAATTAACAAAAAAATACTAAATAAACAAAAAAAATGACTTGGGAAGTAACTCTTAGCCTCCCAAGAAACCCGCAGCTTTTCCTCAGGCTGGGTTAGTACACGGTTTTGGACGCCAGCTATTCTTTGCCAGGAATTAGCAAACCTCAGATTTTCCAGGGCCGATCTGCAGGTATTCAAGGGACGATAAATAATATACTAGTATTAGGAAAGAAAGGAGGAAGTAATTTACGTAAATTAAATTATTAATAAATCAGCAAATATTAATAATAACAAATAAACTATTTATTAAAAAAAAAACCAGAAATTACTTAAACTAAGTCTAGAGCCGAATTCCTTAGCTGGGTAGACTGCACAACAATAATAATGATAATAATAATCCTGTCGCGTACAATTATTACTAATTGATCTAAATCCTAAGTAGACGCTTGAATCCTTTTCACGACGACGTTTATAAATAAATAGAAATTATATCTAAATTTTATTGACCTGAGATATACCCGAATTCCTCAGTCGGATTATCTCGATGAAATACAATTATAAATAAAATAAATACTGGCCGATTCGAGGACCCAAACGCGTGGCATTCAGGACAGGTATTATTCTACAACATCCCTTACTAACGACGGGATCGACTTGGTAAACAATAATAATTTGTGATATCAAATTATACAAGCCAGGAGACAACGCGATATGTGGATAGTAATTAATCTCAACTTGTGAGTACTCACCAGAAAAAGGAAACTCAACCCAAGGCGTCAAATCCAAACTCCTTATAATAGCGGGACTCCCGCGTGTCTATCTCACACCAAGCGGGTTACCGCGTGTCTCCTTAATTTTTGTCACCGTAAATCGTCCGAGGCCTCGTGTTCGACAACGAGGGCCTCTCTAGCCGTTTTTCCCAAATTTAATAGTCCCTTAGCTCGCGACCGATATTATAGGGCTTCACCCGTGCGAGTAAGGGCGGGCATCTATAAATCTGCCGAATTGTGAAAATTCCGATAGAAGTTATATTATTTGTCGGTAATGATAAAACAGTTTCGAAAAATTCTCAGAGATGGCGTGACGAGTATTACAAATGAGAAAAATCAGATTTTAAGCTACGAGATCCAGACTGAATTTCGGACTAAGGTAGATGTTCCGATTCCAACCAGGTTCGATGCACCAGGTATATAACATTAAATTCCACAGGAATAAAATATGAAATTATATCCCTATGGTTGAGACCAGACTAACCTGATAGTTGGGGTCAAGGTCAGCAGGTACGGGTCACCCTGGCAGGATGTCTAGGTCAAATATTATCTATTCTACAGGAATAGAAAAGATCAAAATAATCCATAGTGTATAAGGATAATACCTTAGGCGGTGCCAAATCGATTCTAACCTAAACCACCGTACCTCAATAGATCCAGGTGCTATGGACGAAATTCTACAGGTACAAAAGTATGTTTTTAATACATTTACATTTCCGGGACCCAATTGAAATTGACTCGAAGATCTTAGTGACTATTGACCAGCTAAGGGAGACACCCAGATACTTGAAAGACAAGATTGGTAGAAAGATAATTCTTCTCCGGTGTAATAAATTTTATTCTCAAAGTAAGATAGGCAATTATTATGTGTCCGTTCACTCGGAAAAACGGGCCATGTCTGAATTGAAAAGCCAGGTGGGTAGAAGAATATTTCTCCACCGAAGAAGTCAAATTTTCGTCTCGGGGTAGGATGGGCATCTATTATAAGTGCCCGTTTTTCCCAAAAACGGGCCATGTCTAAATTGAATAACGTGGTTGGGTGAGAGGATATTTCTCCACCATAGGAACCGGATATTTTTCTCGGAGTAGGTTGGGCATCTATTATGAGTGTCCATTCACACGGGAGAACGGACCGTGTTTAAATTAAAAAACCAGGTTGGTAAGAGAATATGTCTCCTCCGGCGTAGCCAATTTTTTTTCTCGGGGTAGAATGAGCACTAATTATGACTGCCCGTTTTTCCCAAAAAACGGGCCATTACGAGATTGAACAACTGGGGTTACGAGAAGATATTTCTTCTCCGAAGTAGTTGAACGTTTTCCTAGGGGCGGGTTAGGCACTAATTACAAGTGCCCGTTTTTCCGAAAAAAACGGGCCATGTCTAAATTGAACAACTGGGTGGGTCTAAAGATATTTCTTCACTAGAGGAACCGAATGTTTTTATCGGGGTAGGTTGGGCATCTATTATAAGTGCCTGTTTTTCGAAAAAAAAACGGGCCATATCTAATTTAACAACTGGGTTCGTAGGAGGGTCTTACACCTCCAGAATAGTCAAATGTTTCCCTAGGGGTATCTTGGGCATCTATTATAAGTGCCCGTTTTTCAAAAAAAAAAAAACGGGGCATATCTAATTTAACAACTGGGTTCGTAGGAGGGTCTTACACCTACAGAGTAGTCAAATGTTTCCCTAGGAGTATCTTGGGCATCTATTAAAAGTGCCCGTTTTTCCAATAAAAAACAGGCCATGTCTAATTTAACAACTGAGTTCATAGGAGGGTCTTACACCTCCAGAGAAGTCAAATGTTTCCCTAGGGGTATATTGGGCACCAATCATAAGCGCCCGTTTGTCCAATAAAAAACGGGCCATGTCTAATTTAACAACTGAGTACGTAGGAGGGTCTTACACCTCCAGAAAAGTCAAATGTTTCCCTAGGGGTATCTTGGGCATTTTTTATAAGTGCCCATTTTTCCAAAAAAAAACGGGCCTTGTCTAATTTAACAACTGGGTTCGTAGGAGGGTCTTACACCTCCAGAGTAGTCAAATGTTTCCCTAGGGGTGACTTGGGCATCTTTTTTAAGTGCCCGTTTTTCAAAAAAGTCGGGCCATGTCTAATTTAACAACTGGGTTCGTAGGAGGGTCTTACACCTCCAGAGTTGTCAAATGTTTCCCTAGGAGTGACTTGGGCATTTTTTATAAGTGCCCATTTTTCCAAAAAAAAAACCGGCCATGTCTAATTTGACAACTGGCTTTGTAGGAGGGTCTTACACTTCCAGAGTAGTCAAATGTTTCCCTAGGAGTGACTTGAGCATTTTGTATAAGTGCCCGTTTTTCTGGAAAAAACTGGCCATATCTAAGTTATACAACTGGGTTGATGCGAGGGTCTCACACCTCTAGAGTAGTCTAATGTTTTTCTAGGGGTAGGTTGGGCATCTACTATGAGATATTGATAGAATCTTACACCTCCGGATTTGCCAAATGTTTCCCTAAGGGTAGGTTGGGCACTTGTAACCAGTGCCCGTTTTTCTTAAAAACGGGTCATGTCTAAATTGAACGACCGGGTTTGGTGGGAAGATATTTTTTCTCCGGAGTGGTCAAATGTTTCTCTCAGGGTAGGTTTGGAACTAATTACAACTGCCCGTTCTTCCGAAAAAACGGGCCATGTCTAAATTGAACAACTATGTGGGTGCGAGGATATTTCTCCACCAGAGCAATTAAATTTCTTTCTCGAGGTAGGATGGGCATCTATTATAGGTGCCCGTTTTTCCAAAAAAATGGGCCATGTCTAAATTCAACAACTGAGTTAGTGAGAGAATCTTATACTTCCGGAGTAGTCAAATCTTTTTCTCGGAGTAGGATGGGTATTCACACTACACAGTAATAAATTTTGCGTCATTGCGTCAAAAAACTTAGTGTTAAAAATTTTTAACACAAAATATCTTGACGCAATGACGCAAAATTTTTTACTGTGTAGTCACAAAAATTAGGGATATAAAAAAAATTTTTAATTTTAGGGTAATTTTCAACGAACCGTAATTCCGAGAAAAATGATTGTACACCAAAAAAAAAAGCAAATTGTAGCTCCAAGTGTCTAGTTGTAAGATATGACCATGAAAATTTTTCATCATGTTCGGGTCTGGAGTAATCCTAAGAAAACTACAAAAAAAAATTTCAAATTTTTTCTCACCTATAAAAAGGTCTCAGGGCTTAAAAAAATTTTTTTATTGTTTCCTTCAAAATCTCTTTTAGAGAATTTAATGCCCTTTAATTCGACCTCATGAAATCGCCTGTACGATGATTTGCCTTGAAGTTATCGTCAATCGAAGCAAAAAAGTTATTTTTGACTTTGATAATCAATAACTCTGGAAATAATTCTCGTATAGAAAATCGAAGGAGGGTTTTGAAAACCACACAATATCTTCTATAAGATACCGTAAATGGCTTCTAACGAAAAAATTTTTTTTGAATTCAAAACTTTATCTGAACAAAAGACAAAAATTCGCATAATTAAGATATTTGGACAACTTGGTATAACTTTGGATAAAATGGATGAACGAAGGATGTCGTCGGTCATTCTTAATTACCCGCCTAAAATTCCTGAAAAATTCAATGCACTGCGATTTTTTTTTCATAGCGCCCCGAAGCTTCAAATTCGTTGTTTTCGCAAAAATCACTATTATGACAAAAAAAATTTCAATCTTCTTTTAAAATTTTCTCGATTTTTTTTAAATTTTCTCGATTTTGTTCGACAGCTGTCTTAATGAAGGCAGTAGCGTTTCCCAAAGCGTGTTACGCAGAGGTTGCTTCGTCCAATTTACGCTTCTTACAAACTCACACACACACACACACACACACACACACACACACACACACACTGACAAGCACACGCTCGAAAACACACACACATCGCGCGCACACACACAATTGTGTATCAGAAGTGTAAATGGGACCGAGCAACCTCTACATGATACACTTTAGGTGACGCTAATTCCTTCGGTAAGACAGCCGTCTAAAAAAATCGAGAAAATTTTTCAAAAAATCGAAAAAATTATTAAAGAAAATTTAAATTTTTAACTTCCCGCTAAGAAAATCGAAGATTTTCTCAAATACGGGAAGTTATTGTTCTTACTCCTTTTTGCCAGATTTGAGTTTTCATGTGATCTCGATGTGTTGAGTTCATAGGAAGCTTCCCTGACTACCCCTGCGATGTTGTAACTATGTGTGTGTGTGTGTGTGTGTGTGTTTTTTTTTTTTTTTTTTTTTATCTTAGGGGGGAGAATCCTTTTTACGGATTCCAGGCATAGCTGTTCGGCCTGGATATGTGGCGACTCGACGCAGCGTCATACTAAAATAAAACTCGACGCTAACGCCCCTACCCACTAAACCCTAAACCCCTTTTCTTCTTTCCTCTAATCCCTCATGGAAACCGCCGTCAGGCATTACTTCGTGAGGGGAGGATCTAGCTACTGCTATTCCTTCTGGTGGCTAAGGTGTTATTTTTCCTTTCTTCTAGTTTCTGTCATTTGCCCTTTTTCTTTCAATGGAACGCAGCTCTGTAAGCACTTCGGTGGTAAACGTGCTTGTGGCGTTCCAGGCAGCTTCGGATGACAGCATTTCCTCTACTAATTGACTCTGGTGTGATTTTCTTGTTCAGGATCTTCTCTAACTCATCACGCTGTGGGTTGAAACGAGGGCACTCAAAGAAAACGTGCTCCGCATTTTCAGCAACTCTTGGGCAAGACGGACACTCTGGGGAATTATCGTGCTTAAAGCGATAAAGGTACTCCCGGAAACAGCCGTGTCCTGACAACATCTGGGTCAGATAGTAGTTGGCCTCGCCGTGATTCCGGTTAAGCCAAACGTCAATCCTTGGTATAAGTCGATGAGTCCATCTTCCCTTCTCCGCAGCATCCCATAGTTGTTGCCATCTTGCTATACTATGTTGTCGCTCTTCAGTTCTCAGTTCTTCAGCGCTCAGTGTAGATGACCTCTTTCGGTGGTATAGGTTCCGTCTTTCCTCAGCTAGGACTCTAAGAGGCAGAGTTCCAGAAATGACGCACACTGCCTCCTCGGATATTGTGCGGAAGGCGCTTGCAACTCTCAGTGCACTTAATCGGTAGACCGGTCCGGCTTTCCTCCATGATTCTTGGGTCTCCAGCGCGTCTGCCCAAACGGATATTCCATATGTGAGCACTGATGTGACTACTGACGACAGGTATAGTCTCCTGCTCTGCTTCGGGCCTCCAACATTCGGCATCAGTCTTGATAGGCTAGTTACCACCGCTGATGCTTTAGCACTTACGTGTTCGACCTGTTGTTTAAAGTTCAGTCGGGCATCCAGCGTCACCCCCAGATATCGGATAAATGGTTGCAATGCGATCTCCTGCTCGCCGACATTCAGCTTGATGTTTTCTACGATCTTTCTGCTGGTGATGAGCACAGCTTCAGTTTTGTGCTTGGCTAACTCCAACTTCATCATCTCCATCCATAGATTAATCCGGCTAAATGTGATATCGAAAGCCAGATTGATCTCTTCCAAGTGTTTCGCGACAATCACTACCGCTACATCATCGGCATATGCAACAAGTTTCACCTCTGGTGGTAATGCAACTCTCAGGAGACCATCATACATGATGTTTCACAGCAAAGGACCCAAAACCGAGCCCTGTGGCACTCCTCCGGTTATTTCGTACTCCCTTGGACCGTTTTTAGTGTCATATTTGAGGACTCTGTCTGTAAAGTAGTTTGCTACCATTCTGCGCAGGTATCCTGGCACTTCTTTATCTTCGAGAGCTCGCATGATGCAGTCCTAGTTAGCGGAATTGAAGGCATTTTTGATGTCCAAAGCAGCCACTAAACAATACTTCTTTCTGCCACGTTCCCATCTCTTTCCAGCGATTGCCTCCTTAGCTGTATCGACCACCAGGTTGATCGCATCCAGCGTTGATCGTCCTTTCCGGAAACCATACTGGCATTCTGCTAGGAGTGGATCGACGACTGCTTCTATTCGTTGGTGCATTATACGCTCTAATATCTTACCCGCTGTATCCAGCATGCAGAGTGGTAGGTAGGATGATGGCTCGTCCGGTGGCTTCTTCCCTTTAGGGAGAAGTACAAGTCTTTGCTGTTTCCTACTCTAGGAAAAATCCCTTCTTTGAGGCACGAATCGTAGGTATCTAAGAATAGATTTGGCGCTGCTTTAATAGCTGTTTTTAATGCAATATTTGGGATTCCATCCAATCCCGGCGCCTTATTATTCCCTACTCGGTTGCACGCCTCCATCAGTTCCTCTTCTGTGACAGGTGGAATATCTTCTTGATTTACTGGCAATGAAGAATAGCCGAACTTACTTTGTCGAGGAAACAGCGTAGAAACTATTCTTTCCAGGAGCTGTGGACACGTAGGTGATGGCATTGGCTGGCGCTTCAGGTGGGTCATGACCACCCTATACGGTCTGCCCCATGGGTCCTTTTCTACCTCATCGACGAGTTCCTTCCAACAGCGTCTTTTGCTATCTTTGATGGCCTTGTTTGTGTGTGTGTGTGTGTGTGTGTGTGTGTGTGTGTGTGTGTGTGTGTGTGTGTGTGTGTGTGTGTGTGTGTCACAGCTAATCTGGTCAAAATCGGTTGATTCGTTCGAGAGATATCGTAAACGAAAGAAAACCGAAAAAAGTGTTTTTTTCACATAACTTCGGCATTTCTTCTCGGATCATTTTTGATGAAATAGAATAATTTTTAGAGCTCAAAAAATTGCGTCAGAGAGCTCAAAAACATCATTAATGCAATTTTAAGCACCTAGGTATGAAATTAGCGGACAGTTGCACGGGTGACCTTCAGGGTCTACGGTTATTCTGATTTTTTTTTTAATTTCTTAAAAAATTAATCTCTTTCACTGAAAAAATGAAGATTTTTGAGAAAAAAAATTTTTTTTACTATAAAAATGAAGAAAAATCGAAAAATTGCTCATAATGGTGATTTTTGCGAAAAGAAAGAATTTGAAGCTTCGGGCGCTCCCGGGAAAAAATGATCAGATCTGATCAGATATGAACAGGCATGAGTCTTCAGGTCTGATCAGATATGAAAAATGACCGGGTATGATCAGACCTGGGCAGGCATGTTCATGTCTGATCAGATCTGTTCATGTCTGACTCGATCAGGTCCATAAAAAAAAAAAAAAAAGATTGGTGCCGACGGGGATTTGAACCATGTACGTTGCGCTCTTTAGACTTATACTTTACCTGTTGACCCAATGACTTATCTTAACTCTAGCGTACCTTTCAAACTACTTTAAGTAATTTAAATTTTATACATGACTTATCCTTATAGTTAACGGAGTTCTTTACTTAATGTATTAATAATTAATAATTAATTATACACAGTAAAAAATTTCGCGTCATTGCGTTAAAAAATTTTTATGTTAAATATTTAACACTTTTTTGTATTGATTTAACAGAATAAATGTTACATTTACACATAAAAGTGTTAAATATTTAACACAAAAATTTTTAACACTAAGATTTTTGACTCAATGACGCAAAATTTTTTACTGTGTGTATTAGAGTGATTTATTTGGGACGGCTATGTATTTTTTCCGCTCCATTAACATATGGTTCTATGTAAAGTAAAAAAAAAATTTTTTCAAGGTTTATTCCGTAATTATAATTTTATTGTTTTCTTTTAAAATTGAAGTTTTTTTTAATTAAAACGTATTGGAAATGAAGAATTATTTGTGTGTTCTACAATTTAGCAGCCTTTGACACTACTGTAATGGATCAAGGCGTAGCTTAAGATAATAACAGACACCTTGAAAGGACTTATTATCGCCTATCGATATCAACTGATATATTTTGGTATTTTCACGCTATCAAACTTAAACTTTTACTAAATAATCTTATTTTTCGCGTATTCAATGGAACACAGTAAAAAATTTTATGTCATTGCGTCAAAATTCATCGTTAAAAATCATCGTTTTGGCATGGAAAATTAAAAAGTTCATACTTATATAAGTCGAAATTTTTGATCAAAGTTGTACATTTAAAATTTATAAGGGGATAGAAACTGATACGTCATACGGAACAAATTAATTTTAAAAATATAACTGCAGTCTATAGTTCAATAAAATTTTTCTTCCAGACTTAAAATATCATTTAAGAGGGCAAATCATTCATGAACAGTTCTTGTCAGCTGATATATGGAGTTTTAATCCTTATCTATTTTAGGCTAGATCAGACATGATCAGACATGGACAGCTCTGATCAGGTCTGAGCGTATTTAACGCTTCAGACATGAACAGGCATGGACAGGTCTGAGCATATATAATGCTTCAGACATGAACAGGCATGAACAGGCTTGATCAGATCTGATCAGGTCTGAGCGTATTTAATGCTTCAGACATTAACAGACAAGAGCAGGCATGAACAGGCTTGATCAGGTCTGATCAGGTCTGAGCGTATTCAACACCAGACATGAGCAGACATGAACAGGCATGGACAGGTCTGATCAGGTCTGAGCGTATTTAACGGTTCAGACATGAACAGGCATGGACAGGCTTGATCAGGTCTGAGCGTATTAATGCTTCATACATGAACAGGCATGAACAGTCATGAGCAGGCATGAACAGGCTTGATCAGGTTTGATCAGGTCTGAGCGTATTTAACACCAGACATGAACAGGCATGGACAGGTCTGATCAGGTCTGAGCGTATTTAACGGTTCAGACATGAACATGCATGGACAGGTCTGATCAGGCCTAATTTCAGGCCTGATCATATATGAACAGGTCTGATCAGGTCGGATTTCAGGCCTGATCAGATATGAACAGGTCTGATCAGTCCTGATCATTTTTTCCCGGGCTATTAAAAAAATCGCAGTGCTTTGAATTTTTTAGGGATTTTAGGGGACACTATAAGGTTTGAAAATTACTGACGAGATCCTCTGTTCATCCATTTTATCCAAAGTTATACCAAGTTATCCAAATATCGTTAATTATACGAATTTTTTTCTTTTTTTCAGTCAAAGTTTTCAATTCAAAGAACATTTTTTCGTTAAAAGCCATTCACGTTATCTCATAGAGAATATCCACAGATTCGGTAGAATCTGGCGCCAAGTTCCGTTCAAATCCGTATTGTAAACTGAGTGCCAGACTACCGACTGTGTTTACTGTAAGCAGAACGGTATTTTGAGGTTGCAAAATTTTATATAATTTTATATAATAAAAATTTACAATTGGTAATAACTTAAATCTCGCGTTGGCTGCATTTTTTATAGCAAACTATCCTCTTGAAGGTACAGTTTATGTAAAAACAATTCCAGCGCACCCTGGCGGATGTAGATGCAAGCTGTGAAATGTATTTTTTTAACTGTAGTTTCCCATCTATTGGAAGATTACCATGCATTCTCGAATTATTTAGTCTGTGGCGTGTATGAAGGGTAGAGGTAAGGAGCGCACACTCATATATTTTGACTCAAAAAGTGTCCACAAAATAGCATTAAATAAAGAGGCCAGAATGGCGCTAGTGTAGTGGAGGGTATGATGTGAATTTAACTGTTTTAGATGGCTTGAAGTTTGCTGATTGGAAGTAGTAAAATAATATCAAGTATTCTCATCAACTAAAATAGTTATTATATGTGTTGTAATTGAAAGTTAAACGGCTATCGTACCTAAATAAATTATCTAACCTGAAAAGAGTACTGTGGACGTAGAGCTCAAAAGTAAATTAAAAAATTTGTATTGTCTTTAAAATTGTTAAAAGATAATATTAAAAGATTATTGGATGATGGGTAAAGTTTGTGCAGTAAAAAATTGCGATAGTGGTCGCAAAAAGTCACAAATTTATTTATTTATTAAAAGTATCTATACCAAAAAAAAACATGAACAATTATCTTTATTTTCCCTACGTATATCATTTTTATACATCAGTTATTTTTTAGGTCATTAATTTATCGAATTTCTAAAATTTTGTATTAATTGTTATATAGAAATCATCACGGCGATTGGAAAAATGGACTAAATGTTTGGGTATAAGTTTTAAAAATTCAGACTACATTTGTCAGCTGCATTTTAAAGATGAAGACGTAAAAAGTTATGATAATATTATAATTGATGGCAAAAGTAATATTCTGCCGTTGAAAAAAAAAAATTATCAGAAGGAGCTTTGCCAACAGTTGAACATCAATATATATATTATTTAGAATCACTACAACAGCATGCAGTACCTATAAATGTCAACAGTCAACCAAATCAAATATATTTTAATGATAGTGAAGAATATCAACAACCACAGCAACAACAAATCTCAAACATCAGAAAGAAGGGGATGCAGCAAGATTTTGTTGAGGAGCGTAATCATAATGACTCTATGAACTCTCAGGAATCTATAAAAGACTTTATAGATCAAATGGAAAATGTTTCCATTTTGCCTGAATTTTGGTCTTTTTCAAATAAGCAAAACAAATTACAGTTCATGAGAGTAGATCCTGAAACCAAGCAGATTAAATATCATATACATGTAAGCCACGATCTATCTATTACAGTATGTATACTAATTATTTATATTTATTGTTTTTTCCTTATCATGTCAAATTTCGTTAATAACTATTATTTGCAGGTAATATGTTCAAATAACCAGGAAATAACTATAGATACAAAAATCACAGCATTGGATGATGTTTATAACTACTTAAAGTCCGTTGAAAAATGGCCTGTTTGCGTTGGTACTATGATAGATAATAAAAAGTAAGATTTTAAAATCTTAACATAATATTTTACCACTTCCATCGTTGGAAACGTTGAACAAATTTGTGCGCAAAATAAACTGCTCGGCATACGGAATTCAGCCTTCAACATTCAATTGGCTAAAAGAAAGATGTCAATCGATGAAAGATTCAGGAAGACGCGGTGTTCTATTGGTTGACGAAATTAAACTCTGCGAGAATATAACATTTGATTCACTATCAATGAAGTATAACGGTTTTGTTGACTTGGGAAAACATACTCCACATGAAGAAAAAAATATGCCTGCTGACCATACACTAGTTTTTATGTTTGTACCTTTTCAAGGATGTTGGGCACAAACACTTGGTTGTTTTCTCTCAAGAAATGCTTGTACTAGTGTGTTACTGCGAAAGCTTATGTCAATGAAAATTTTATTATGTCAATGAAAATATGAAAATTTTATTTTTAACACATGAGATATGTGCCTTATTAGTTTACATATATGTAAAATGATTCGTAAATATATATATTTACTAACTATTTATTATAAAATTTTATGTTTGTACATGTGATTGTTTAAATACTAGTATTTGTTGTCAATTCAAAATATTTGTAATGTTTTATTTAATTTAATTATATTTATTACTCGCTTTCTTGGATTAAGATTCTAAATGAAAACGTTTTGTGAAGTTTACATGAGAATAAAAAGTTTTTAATAATTAAATTTTCATACAACTATTTTATTTATGAATATTGGTATTCGTCCTTTGGTTGCATTTTGCAAATTATTTGTTTTTTCGTAATAATTTTGAAGTACTCTTATTATTACAGGTCCCGGATAAGAAAAAATTATATAGCATTATTTCTAAAAAAAAAATTAAAAAAATGAGAAATTTGGTGAACGCAAATTCTCGTTTCAAATATCCCACTTCATAAGGCGGATGTTTATCTTTCCTTCTTTAATTTGATTGTCAGTCTAAACGACTTTTGGCGCTTTCTTTAAAAAACAGTCCTCTGGTACAGCAGCGCCATCTTAATTTTTTTTTTTTTTTTTTTTTTTTTTTTTTAGATAGATAGATAACTTTATTTATGCCAAAGCCAAACTGGCCAATTGGCAAAACATATTTACATCGTATATAACAATTTTTACATTTACATTGTATAACAATTTTTAATTAAAAATATAATATAAACATAATCTGAAGATTTAATTTTTATATTTATGGCTTAAAACATAAAAATCTGAAGATTTAACCACTTAATATTTTGATTTGAATTTAACTAAACTACTTAATTATCTGAATTAAATAAATAATCAAACATCTTATTCTTGAAGACTTCTATACTAGACGCTCTTATTATGTCCACTGGTAATTCTTCCCAGAGACGAATGCAAGTGACAACAAAAGAGAATTCATAATATGTGGTCGAAAAGTTTGGCATTTTAAAATTTACATTATTTCTCTTCACTGCAAGTCTTTCTGAACGTCTAGTATCAAGATCCTCAAGAAATAATTCCCGCAGATAGTCAGGTTTGCCCGTATCTAGTAATTTATAAAAATAACAAGCAAGGTAATAAATACGCCGACTTTTTACTGATAACCAACCAAGTTCTCTTCTATAAGGCGTGATATGTTCATCACGCTTTAGATTGTAAATAAACCGTATTGCAGAATTTAATGAACGTTGTAGCTTACAATTTTCTTCAAAAGTTATACTAGTTAAGACAACAGAGCAGTAATCTATAAGAGGTAAAATAGTTGCAGATACAAGTAATTTTTTTACATCAGTAGTATAGATATTTTTACGTAATTTTAGGCTATATAACGCAGAATTTATTTTACCTACAGACTTTGAGACATGATAATTCCAAGATAGATTATTAGTTAAATGGAGCCCCAGACACTTTGCCGTTTGTACATAGGGGAGTGTAACGCCATCGATAACAACAGGGGGTAATTCATCTAGCTTGATCAACCTCAATTTACCACTTGAGCCGAAAAGCATAGCTTTCGTCTTTTGTAAATTTACCTCAAGACCATAATCTTTAGCCCAGTTAGTAACAGCTTGTGCATCAACATTTATTTGTTCTACTGCTTCTAGCAGTTGATAATTATAGAAATGCAAGTAGATAAATTTGTCATCCGCAAATAACCCGTGTTTACTAAAACTCAATCTTTTTGCAACTGTGTTCATGACTAGAAGGAATAAAATAGGTCCAAGCACTGAACCTTGGGGAACACCTGAAGACGTTTCAAGGAACTCAACTGGTTCACCCAAGTTGTTTATGACAGATTGAGACCTATTGGTTAAATAAGAGAAAAACCACATGATAGTTTGCTTAGAAAACCCTAACTCTGCCATAGTGATAAATATTTTCATCGGGTCAACATAGTCGAACGCCTTGGTTAAGTCAAACAAGACCATAAGCGTCAACTTGTTCTCATCCATAGCTCGTTTTATGTCATCAACAAGCTTCAATAAAGCTGATTGAGTACCATGGTTTTTACGGAACTCTGATTGGTATTTGTCTAGTAATTTATTATCTTCTAGGTATTTTACGACTTGATTTGCAACCAATCTTTCAAAAACTTTACTTAAGTGTGAAGTATTTGCTATAGGACGAGTATCAGACATTGTCCGCGGAGGAGAAGTTTTATTTAAAGGTATAATAAATATAGTTTTCCAAGCTTGGGGAAAAATTCCAGTCTCAAGTGATCGATTAAATAAGGTAGTAAGAAAAATAGAGATCTGTGGAACATGATTCTTTAACCACTTGAGATCAAGTCCATCAGGACTTTTGCCCTTAGATTTTTGGATAGTAATGTGTAAAGCTTTTGTAACCTCAACAATGTCTATTTCACTCCATTCAAAGGTAACCTCAACTTGATTTCTACTGGATGAGAATAATGAGTTTAATGATTCAATGGTACAAGACGGATGCTTCCTTACAGTTGATGCAAAGTGGTTATTTAGATCGGTTGCTTCAAAGTAACTTAAGGGGGAGGAAGAAGAGGTTTTAATAAGACCAAGATGCTTTAATCTGCTCCAAATTGAAGTACCATGTGGTAGATTAACAAGCTCATTTTTTAAGTAATTTTCACGGGCACGATTTATTTCAGATTTTAGCTCCTTTCTCTTTGCTCTAAATAATAATAAAAGATTTTGGTCCTTCTATCTTTTTGCACGTTTGTAAAGTGCATCACGTTCTTTACATTTAGCTTTCAGATCTCTTGACAGCCATGGATTTAGTGGACGAACTACCTTACGCGTATGTAACGGTGCAAACTCATCGAGTAGAGCTGAGGTATTAGTTAGAAAGAAATCTAATAATTGATTTGGATCCAAGTCATTCAATGAACTATTTCTAATGTTCAGTAAACGCATAAGACTGTTTGCTAGGTCATCATGATTTGTATTATGAAAATGTCGATAAGTTACAAGTTTTTCAGTCTGTTTAGGGACTTCAAAAATATACTCACAAAACAAGTAATCATGACCACTTATAAAAGGCTGATTCGATTTAAAAAATAATCCCTGTTTACAAGTGTTGTCTAACAAAATAACATCTAACCATGAATCTTTATTCCTAACGTGATGTGTCGCACCATAAGGTACACAATGAAGTGACAATTCTGTTATAAAATTTTTTAAATGATTTGAAACACTGGTGGAATCTAGTAAATCACAATTTAAGTCACCAGTAATTATTGAATTTTTATAATTAGACATTAAGTTTGAATGAATCTCAAAGAACTCATCTAAAAGATTACCGGCAGGTCTTCTGTAAACGACTGACAGCAGCAAATGAGATCCTGTATGCGAAGCAACATCAAGGATCAAGAATTCAGGTTGATTTAAGTGTTCAGAGATTGATATATATAGTGTATTAGCTTTTAAGGAATTATGTATCAGGCATGCAACACCACCACCTACCACAAAACGGCCAGTGTCTGGGTGCTTTAGAATTCTATCCCTTCGAAAAACTGTATAATCTTTTAACATAAAAATTGAATCATCATGAATCGGTTTTAACCAAGTTTCAGTCAAGGTAATTATATGCGGCTTTAATTCATCAACTAGACTAATAAATTGAGCAATGTGACCAACTAGACTACTGATATTTAGACTCAAGAGTTTTAAAGAAGTAGATTTATTTATCAAAGAAGAGTCGGTTAAATCTGTTTTATGTTAATCTAATTTGGTTAAATCATATTCTGAAGTAATTCTTATTTTAGGCGAGTCGTCATCCTTTCTGATAAAAATCGAGCTACTCTGCACCCAAACATACTTAAACTTAACACTTTTTGCCTTAGACTTAGTAGCAAGTAGTAATTTGTAGGCATCTGGATGTAAAAATTCATTCACATAGATATTGCCTTTAAATGAGTTACTAACAATGTCTACGAAGACATTTTTTACTGGCAAGATTTTGTACTTTCGCTTTGCATCAATAATATAATCACGAACTTGAGGTGATTTCATTTTAAGTATAAAAGTGTGAAGAGGAGGTCGATTTCTGACATTACTATTTATACTAATGCTAGATTCTGACTTTACATCGACTTTACGAATACATAGTATATCTGCCTTCAATTCAGGCACTTTTAGAACATCAAAAATACTCGAAGAAATCTGGGACGGTGTGAGATTTGAAACAACTGACTCCGGTATACCCGAAACTATTAACTCTGATGACACTTGCATTGTTGTTTGCATTTCAGAAGATCCTGGATACGTTGTCATTCTATTCTTCAAACAGTTTATCTCTTCTGATACTGCTGCCGCTTTTGAAGCCGTAGAAACTTCCAAAGCTACTAGTTTATTCGCCAATTCAGTAATTTGTCCAGTATTTTCAGTTAAACATTTCTGTAGCTCAGTAACCTCTCGTTTTGTTGTAACGTGGTCTGTTTGTAATACTTTCAGACGATAGTTTAGATCGTCAAATTTTGAATTAAGAATTTTTACATCATCTTTAATGCTTGAAAAACTGACCAAAGATTCCATCACCGCCGTCAATTTTTCATCCGATGACATGGATGTCCAACCAGCAGGTAAAGTTTCAGGCACAGAATTTGATGTTCCTTTAGACATTATTGTGTTTGCACTAGATGTTAATGGTGAAAAGACCGAGTCACTAGTAGGAGACAGTGGTAATGTAGGTGTAACCGGAGATGGAGCACTGGAATCTGTATTACTCCTTGATCTAGTAGACTTGAAACTGGAATCTGATGATTTGTTTGATAAAACAGACTTTTTTGATGATACAGATCTCAGAGATTGAAGACGACTTATAGTACCTTGTGCTGCAGTCTCATCTTCTTTTACTTCCGGTTTCTGTAATATGTAATCGAATTTAGACTTGCAGCAATCAGTTGATGATTTACTTTTAATGTAGTCACGTAGACAGCTCAGATGGAAAGATTTAGTACACACTTCACATGTGTAGGCAGTTCTTAAAACTCCTCTGCATCTCGAGCAGAAGTCATTGAATAGTGGCATAACAATCGTAATCGAGATAGCGATCAATAATCAAGACTGACATAGTTCACACCATAATACCAATTGAATATACGCATTCTCAATAGTAATAGTATCAAAGCGAATATGTCACTCAATATGTTAACACGTAGATATAGTTATTCAAAGAATAGATTAAAATATTTCTGTACTTAGTTTATTATTTACAAGAGTCATGTATTTAATTCCACTTCCAGTTTGTATAAAACATAAACATAACAGAATGCCGAGAACTATATATCAATACAATCATACACTAAACACACTTAATCTTTATGTTAGGTGTTACACTGTAGAGTTTCGCACAGCCAATTTAATTTTAATTTACAGTCAAGGCTAATATATATTTTACACCATAGTATTTTTGTATATAAGTATTTTCAGTACTAATAGTATCAAGAGCATATCACACTCAATAATAATTCATATGTATATTTATTATTTAGAAATCACTGTATTCAGTTTATTTTACAAGAACGGTCGTGTGCTCTACCTTGTATAAATATAAGTATAGCAGAGAACTACAGCTATACATGTATGTAATCACACACTTTACACATTCCATCCTTATGTCAGGTATAGCGCTGGACAATTTCGCTCAGGCAACAATGTTTAACCTAATCAACTTTGCATTTCAGGTAACTCTTTTCAGATTTTAATTACTAAAACAATTCTAGATGCAAAACTCAAGATTTATACATCAGAATAAACAGCAAATTTTATAGATTGGAATGATAATAGATAGAACTTGCCCATAAACACAGATCACTTTGATATCTAATTATAAGACAGAGCGAAAAATAAACGTGTTTACTGTACGACGCTAAAGATAATAATTTAAGGCGATTAAGGGGACACTTTTGTAACACAGAGTATGTGCTCCTTACCTCTACCCTCCATAGTGGCATGTCACTTTTTACATAGAAAAAAAGTCAGGATCGAAATTTTTGAGCTTGCTATAGTTTGTGCTGATAAAATTTAATAATTTCAAGTAGATTAATTATTATAATTGAATATAATTAATTAATATCAGTAGAATAAAGCATGAATTACTGTTATAATATAGAATTTAGGAACAAGAAGTACCGTAGAATTATATAAAATTTTGCAACCTCAAAATACCGTTCTGCTTACAGTAAACACAGTCGGTAGTCTGGCACTCCGTTTACAATACGGATTTGAACGGAACTTGGCGCCAGATTCTACCGAATCTGTGGATATTCTCTATGAGATAACGTGAATGGCTTTTAACGAAAAAATGTTCTTTGAATTGAAAACTTTGACTGAAAAAAAGAAAAAAATTCGTATAATTAACGATATTTGGATAACTTGGTATAACTTTGGATAAAATGGATGAACAGAGGATCTCGTCAGTAATTTTCAAACCTTATAGTGTCCCCTAAAATCCCTAAAAAATTCAAAGCACTGCGATTTTTTTAATAGCGCCCGAAGCTTCAAATTCTTTCTTTTCGCAAAAATCACCATTATGAGCAATTTTTCGATTTTTCTTGATTTTTATAGTAAAAAAAATTTTTTTTCTCAAAAATCTTCATTTTTTCAGTGAAAGAGATTAATTTTTTAAGAAATTAAAAAAAAAAAATCATAATAACCGTAGACCCTGAAGGCCACCCGTGCAACTGTCCGCTAATTTCATACCTAGGTGCTTAAAATTGCATTAATGATGTTTTTGAGCTCTCTGACGCAATTTTTTGAGCTCTAAAAATTATTCTATTTCATCAAAAACGATCCGAGAAGAAATGCCGGTTATGTGAAAAAAACACTTTTTTTGGTTTTCTTTCGTTCACGATATCTCTCGAACGAATCAACCGATTTTGACCGGATTAGCTGTGACACACACACACACACACACACACACACACACACACACACACACACACACACACACACACACATAGTTACAACATCGCAGGGGTAGTCAGGGAAGCTTCCTATGAACTCAACACATCGAGATCACATGAAAACTCAAATCTGGCAAAAAGGAGTAAGAACAATAACTTCCCGTATTTGAGAAAATCTTCGATTTTCTTAGCGGGAAGTTAAAAATTTAAATTTTCTTTAATAATTTTTTCGATTTTTTGAAAAATTTTCTCGATTTTTTTAGACGGCTGTCTTACCGAAGGAATTAGCGTCACCTAAAGTGTATCATGTAGAGGTTGCTCGGTCCCATTTACACTTCTGATACACAATTGTGTGTGTGCGCGCGATGTGTGTGTGTTTTCGAGCGTGTGCTTGTCAGTGTGTGTGTGTGTGTGTGTGTGTGTGTGTGTGTGTGTGAGTTTGTAAGAAGCGTAAATTGGACGAAGCAACCTCTGCGTAACACGCTTTGGGAAACGCTACTGCCTTCATTAAGACAGCTGTCGAACAAAATCGAGAAAATTTAAAAAAAATCGAGAAAATTTTAAAAGAAGATTGAAATTTTTTTTGTCATAATAGTGATTTTTGCGAAAACAACGAATTTGAAGCTTCGGGTCGCTATGAAAAAAAAATCGCAGTGCATTGAATTTTTCAGGAATTTTAGGCGGGTAATTAAGAATGACCGACGACATCCTTCGTTCATCCATTTTATCCAAAGTTATACCAAGTTGTCCAAATATCTTAATTATGCGAATTTTTGTCTTTTGTTCAGATAAAGTTTTGAATTCAAAAAAAATTTTTTCGTTAGAAGCCATTTACGGTATCTTATAGAAGATATTGTGTGGTTTTCAAAACCCTCCTTCGATTTTCTATACGAGAATTATTTCCAGAGTTATTGATTATCAAAGTCAAAAATAACTTTTTTGCTTCGATTGACGATAACTTCAAGGCAAATCATCGTACAGGCGATTTCATGAGGTCGAATTAAAGGGCATTAAATTCTCTAAAAGAGATTTTGAAGGAAACAATAAAAAAATTTTTTTAAGCCCTGAGACCTTTTTATAGGTGAGAAAAAATTTGAAATTTTTTTTTGTAGTTTTCTTAGGATTACTCCAGACCCGAACATGATGAAAAATTTTCATGGTCATATCTTACAACTAGACACTTGGAGCTACAATTTGCTTTTTTTTTTGGTGTACAATCATTTTTCTCGGAATTACGGTTCGTTGAAAATTACCCTAAAATTAAAAATTTTTTTTATATCCCTAATTTTTGTGACTACACAGTAAAAAATTTTGCGTCATTGCGTCAAGATATTTTGTGTTAAAAATTTTTAACACTAAGTTTTTTGACGCAATGACGCAAAATTTATTACTGTGTAGTGTGAATACCCATCCTACTCCGAGAAAAAGATTTGACTACTCCGGAAGTATAAGATTCTCTCACTAACTCAGTTGTTGAATTTAGACATGGCCCATTTTTTTGGAAAAACGGGCACCTATAATAGATGCCCATCCTACCTCGAGAAAGAAATTTAATTGCTCTGGTGGAGAAATATCCTCGCACCCACATAGTTGTTCAATTTAGACATGGCCCGTTTTTTCGGAAGAACGGGCAGTTGTAATTAGTTCCAAACCTACCCTGAGAGAAACATTTGACCACTCCGGAGAAAAAATATCTTCCCACCAAACCCGGTCGTTCAATTTAGACATGACCCGTTTTTAAGAAAAACGGGCACTGGTTACAAGTGCCCAACCTACCCTTAGGGAAACATTTGGCAAATCCGGAGGTGTAAGATTCTATCAATATCTCATAGTAGATGCCCAACCTACCCCTAGAAAAACATTAGACTACTCTAGAGGTGTGAGACCCTCGCATCAACCCAGTTGTATAACTTAGATATGGCCAGTTTTTTCCAGAAAAACGGGCACTTATACAAAATGCTCAAGTCACTCCTAGGGAAACATTTGACTACTCTGGAAGTGTAAGACCCTCCTACAAAGCCAGTTGTCAAATTAGACATGGCCGGTTTTTTTTTTGGAAAAATGGGCACTTATAAAAAATGCCCAAGTCACTCCTAGGGAAACATTTGACAACTCTGGAGGTGTAAGACCCTCCTACGAACCCAGTTGTTAAATTAGACATGGCCCGACTTTTTTGAAAAACGGGCACTTAAAAAAGATGCCCAAGTCACCCCTAGGGAAACATTTGACTACTCTGGAGGTGTAAGACCCTCCTACGAACCCAGTTGTTAAATTAGACAAGGCCCGTTTTTTTTTGGAAAAATGGGCACTTATAAAAAATGCCCAAGATACCCCTAGGGAAACATTTGACTTTTCTGGAGGTGTAAGACCCTCCTACGTACTCAGTTGTTAAATTAGACATGGCCCGTTTTTTATTGGACAAACGGGCGCTTATGATTGGTGCCCAATATACCCCTAGGGAAACATTTGACTTCTCTGGAGGTGTAAGACCCTCCTATGAACTCAGTTGTTAAATTAGACATGGCCTGTTTTTTATTGGAAAAACGGGCACTTTTAATAGATGCCCAAGATACTCCTAGGGAAACATTTGACTACTCTGTAGGTGTAAGACCCTCCTACGAACCCAGTTGTTAAATTAGATATGCCCCGTTTTTTTTTTTTTGAAAAACGGGCACTTATAATAGATGCCCAATCTACTCCGATAAAAACATTCGGTTCCTCTAGTGAAGAAATATCTTTAGACCCACCCAGTTGTTCAATTTAGACATGGCCCGTTTTTTCGGAAAAACGGGCCCTTGTAATTAGTGCCTAACCCGCCCCTAGGAAAACGTTCAACTACTTCGGAGAAGAAATATCCTCTCGTAACCCCAGTTGTTCAATCCCGGAATGGCCCGTTTTTTGGGAAAAACGGGCAGTCATAATTAGTGCTCATTCTACCCCGAGAAAAAAATTGGCTACGCCGGAGGAGACATATTCTCTTACCAACCTGGTTTTTTAATTTAAACACGGTCCGTTCTCCCGTGTGAATGGACACTCATAATAGAGCCGAGCCATTAGCGCGTCTGTTTGTATTACCTCGTGTGCTTTTGGAGTATTCGGTGACATACCTCGCAACCAGGGACGTTCTTGAAGTCTTAGTCTTCGCAGAGGGTTGTCTTATCCTACGACGTCTCCTCTTTTTGACAAATTCCGACTGGGCATCACTCGAACAGTCCTTTTGGTTACTCGAATCTGATATTGATGTCGAAATGTGAACATCACTCGACGCGTTCCCACGATTTGTGTACTTCGTAGTTGAATTTCGTACAGCCTCTTATCTAATATATAAAATTCTCGTGTCACAATGTTCGTTCCCATACTCCTCCGAAACGGCTTGACCGATTCTCATGAAATTTTTTATGAATATTCAGTAAGCCTGAGAATCGGCTAATATCTATTTTTCTAACCTCTAAGTGATAAGGGGTGTTCACTCTAAAAATTTTTTTTTATTTTTTGGATAAAATTTTTTTTTTTTTTATTTTTTTATTATGTGGCATCAAAAAATACATACAACTCTAAATTTGCACTTTTTTATCATCAACCCTTGATTTTTAATAGTCATTTTCATAATTTTATCATTTTATATCCCGCTCGATAACATCAATTATTATCACTTGGTAAGTTATCCCCTTCATGTGTCTACCGGTGTCACTTCTCACCCTGTAAACATCACGGAGTAGAGATGTTACTTCTACAGTTTTCGGCTATTATTAGTGTTTATGCTTCAAGTGTAGTAGTTAAACATTTTTACTATCTCAGTGTAACTCTCATATCAAATATATTCTCGAGTAACTTTATTATTTATTTATTAATAACTAATATTATTGAATATAATTAAATATTAATAACTAATAAAATTATTAATTTTGAGTGTAAATCGCACGATCAGTTAATTAAGTGACTTACATAACCTCTAAAATACTCAACACGTGTCACGAGTTCCTGCAAACAACGGCTATTGAGTTGTAAGTATAAATTATTTTTTACGTTTATTATAAAATCCGAACAAAAACAGTTTCACTGTAAAAAATTGCGCCAAGTCCACGTTCATAAAACTCATCTCAATAACATTTGCACTTTACAAAAAAAATTAGGCTCGTTTTAATAATTTTCATTCTCTACAAAAAGATGTGAAATACAAAAAAATACCAAGAAACCGTCATAATGTTGAAAAAATTGAAAAAAAAATTTGTTGAAAATAATTAAAAAATAAAAAAAAAAATTTTTATCGTACTTGGCGCGCGTCATTGAGTACCCCAAATTTTTTCGGAAGAATTTCAACTCAAGAAAAATCGATTTCGCTTATATATATATAATCATATTATATATTTATATAGATTTCATTAGTCAAGGATACTGAACTCATTAAAAACATTGCTTAGTGTATTAATTATCAGTTTTAGTGAAAAAACCCGTTCTTAAAATTTTTTTTAGATCTTCAGTGAGAACAACTGTCAATATGGTGGTGTGTTCAAGAAATCTGAAATTATATAAAATTTTTGGATTCATTTTTTTTCAGCTCCGTCATTAATCTTTAATGAAGAACCTTATGCAATATTAAAGTTTGATATTGCTTCGTTTAATTGTAATTAACACATTTTGATTGGCACTCACACCGCATTGTCCCAATTTAGTCGGCCATATGTTTTATTTTTTAGTAAACACAATTCTCACAATGCAACCGACCCAACGTATGCATGCGTATCGACTTATATGTAGTTTGCATAACTGCGTATGACATGTCAATTTTACCTAACTTTTGTAAACTTATTATGAAATAACATAGGTTGACTCACTTATAAATTTCTCAGCATTAAAAGGATGTTTATTTATCCTGAAAAAATTTGGGGTTCTCAATGACGCGCGCCAAGTACGATAAAAAATTTTTTTTTTATTTTTTAATTTTCAACAATTTTTTTTTCAATTTTTCCAACATTATGACGGTTCCTTGGTATTTTTTTTGTATTTCACATCTTTTTGTAGAGAATGAAAATTATTAAAACGAGCCTAATTTTTTTTGTAAAGTGCAAATGTTATTGCGATGAGTTTTATGAACGTGGACTTGGCGCAATTTTTTACGGTGAAACTGTTTTTGTTCGGATTTCAGTATTTTTTGTAATTATAATAAAAATTGACAATTTTAATTTAATACATTTCCGGTGGCAAACTATCCTCTTTAAGCTATAGTTCATGTAAAAGTTATTCTTGCGCCGCCTGGCGTGTGTAATTGCAAGCTGTCAAATATCTTTTTTTCACTGTAGTTTCCCATCTATTATAAGATTAGCATGCATCCTTATATTATTTAGTCTCTGGCCGTCCGCTTTTTACATAAGAAAAAAGTTAAAATCTAAAAATCTGGGTCGCTATAGTTTGTGCTGATTATTTTTAATAATTTTAAATAGAAAATATAAAGATAATTGATAATAATCAAGTAATACGCGTAATAAAAAGCATGAACTACTATTATAAAATATCATATAGAAAAAAAATCAAAATAAATTTGAAAAAATATTTGTTACCTCAAAAAACCGTTCTGCTTACGGTATACACACACGGTAGTCTGGCTTGAGAACGGAACTTGGCGCCAGACTCTATCGAGTCTGTTGATTTTTTCATTTTTCTATTTTATATCTTTTTGTAAAGAAAAAAAAAAATTTTTTTCCTTAATAGTCTTATGAACGTGGACTTGGCGCGATTTTTTTACAGTGAAACTGTTTTTGTTCGGATTATAATTACTATTATTGTTGTTGTTATTATGATTACCAATATTATTTATTGTTATTATGATATTGTTGTTAGTAAATGACACAATGTATCAAACGCATAGTTATGTTACGTATTATCAAGAGATTAAGATTATTTAAAACCCGCCGAATTGAATGACAGTGCCATCTACAGGCAACAACCATGAGATTATAGAATGTACACTATCTTCAATGAAAATTCCTCAGACACTGAACAGCTGGTTTATCCCAAGAAAGTAGAAGTCGAACAACGTTTAGTCTGCTGTGTATTTAGACTGGTTAATAAATATTATGTAAGAAATGTAATCGTTTCAAACTTCGCTCAATTAACAAGTAGTGCCACCTACAGGCAACAATCATCAAGACGTTTGTAGTATCTGTACATTGCTCGAACAGAATTACTCAGATCTTGATCAGCTGACTTTTCCGAAGAAAGCAAAATCAAACAATTCTAGCTCTTTTAGGGCCAGTTTTTCAAATCAAGATAAAATTTTATCCAGGATAAAATTATGATGCCAGTATATTTATATATATGAAATATATAGATATATTTTATCATTAGATAAAATTTTATCCTAGATTGAAAAACTGGCCCTTAAATATTGACTCTCGTTAATAAATGCAACTAAATGAAAAGAAAATATATTTAGAAAAATATAGATGGAAAGTTATTTAATAATTAATTCTAAGGATTTTATATTAAAAAAAATATTTTAACATTTTTTGTTTTTAAAAAAATTTTTAATTCAAAGTTTGTATTTTTCCCGCGGAAATTGAATGTTTATAAAGTTTCAATATAAATCATTTAAAGTATTACTTTTCGTACAATATCTAGCAGCATTGATAAAATTTTATATCAATAAGCCGCGAACATTCTTTAGCTCAGATTGATAAACTAAATGATCAATTGTAAGCTTTTAATTTTACATATATTTTAAAAAAATTTTTACATTTTTGTAGTTGTGATAATTGTAAATTTGAATTTAATACTTTAATACTTAATAATTTAAAAACAATATCAATGATAATAATAATAATAAATCGTATTATCAATTTATTTTTACCATTATAAATATTTTTAGTATTATCCATATTGTCATTGTTAATATTGTCGTTATTGTAATTATTATTATTTTCATTATTATTTAGTGTCAATATCATATTGTTGTTAGTAAATATCACAATTCGTAAACTTATAAATAATATTCGTATTATGTAAGAAATATCATCGTTTCAAACTTCGCTTAATTAACAAGTAGTGCCACCTACAGGCTACAATCATCAAGACGTTTGTAGTATCTGTACAGTGCTCGAACAGAATTACTCAGATCTTCATCAGCTGACTTTTCCGAAGAAAGAAAAATCAAACAATTCTAGCTCTTTTAAGTATTGACTCTAGTTACTAAATGCAATTGAATTAGAAGAAAATATATTTAGAAAAATACATATGGAAAGTTATTCATTAATTAATTCTAAGGATTTTATATTAAAAAAAATATTTTAACATTTTTTGTTTTTAAAAAAATTTTTAATTCAAAGTTTGTATTTTTCCGGCGGAAATTAAATGTTTATAAAGTTTCAATATAAATCATTTAAAGTATCACTTTTCGTACAATATCTAGCAGCATTGATAAAATTTTATATCAATAAGCCGCGAACATTCTTTAGCGTAGATTGATAAACTAAATGATTAATTGTAAGCTTTTAATTTTACATTTATTTTAAAAAAATTTTTACATTTTTGTAGTTGTGATAGTTGTAAATTTAAATTTAATACTTTAATACTTAATAATTTAAAAACAATATCAGTGATAATAATAATAATAAATCGTATTATCAATTTATTTTTACCATTATAAATATTTTTAGTATTATCCATATTGTCATTGTTAATATTGTCGTTATTATAAATATTATTATTTTTATTATTATTTAGTGTCAATATCATATTGTTGTTAGTAAATATCACAATTCGTAAACTTATAAATAATATTCGTATTATGTAAAAAATATCATCGTTTCAAACTTCGCTTAATTAACAAGTAGTGCCACCTACAGGCAACAATCATCAAGACGTTTGTAGTATCTGTACAGTGCTCGAACAGAATTACTCTCAAGGAAACTCTCTCCGGTGTCCCCCTCCGATTTTGATGAAACTGAGATATGTTATTCTCCGTCGAAATCTAAGAGACACGTATTTTTTTTTATCTGCGGAAAAACATTTCTAGGGGGTGAAACTACCCCTCAAAAGTTAGCCTCCAAAGGGGTGTTTTTCAAGTTTCGCATACTTGCAGTTTAAATAATCGAATGGGACCAATTGCATAATTTTCAGGGTGGAAAATCATGAAAAATGCTTTTGGTTTTATAATAAAACAATGGATAGAACAAAAGTTATGAGGGTTGAAAATCACAAAACTTTTATATAAAACTATTCGATGGATTTAAGCGCAAACAACGGTAATCGGAGGAGGAAAAAAGTAGAGAATACGTCTTTCGGGGTTTTCCGAAAAATTAAGTTTAGGGGTGAACATCCCTTAAGCATATCTACAGTGACCACCAAGAAAATATCGTTTTTATATTAATTTTGATATGAATTCATCAATAATAATTTTTTCGTACATTTCTAGCATTTAGAAAATAATAATAATTTTATATCTTAATATTTTACTTACTTGTTTACTTCGCATCCCAAACTTTATTTTGTGTATCGGGACATCAAATATTACAAATGTCATTTAATGTGAATCTGCTTTGGAAAAAAAAAAAAAAAGAAAAAATGCTTATAATGATTTATTATAATCATAATAATCATTCATCGTTATCTCATACAAAAAAAGAGATAATTATATTTTTAGTATGAGTCAGTATATGAGTCAGTAATGTGAAAAACAACATAGTATAAATAAATGTATCATTTCGAGATTAGTTTAGTTACTGTGATGTACTTCATCTTTTATAATTCAATATTATAATCGTATTTTTTTTTTTTTTTTTAATAAGTGAATAATTTAAAATTGTACGAAAATCTTTATTTTAGTACATAGAGCAAAATGAAAGTCAATCCTATAAATGTTATAAGACTACTCTTAACAACATTTCAAGTCATGAACATTCCAGAATCGCCAGTAAATGACGAAGAAATACAAATCAAAGAAAGTTTTGAAAATATTTTACTCAATGCTATGAACGAATACTCCGGAGTCGAAATGGTCGAAGAAAGTTCTTTGCATTTCCAAGAACCGTATAAAGATTGGACGATGGAAGTCGTGGAAGATAAAGAGTGGGCAAATGCACTAGTTGATCAAGAAACACCTATCGACGAATGCACTAAGGATGTTGAAGATTTATCTTATGAATTGAATATAAATTGAAAGCCGTCGAGTACTGGCGTAGTGGCAAAAAAAGAAATTTAAGTTTAGACAGTGTTAGACAAAAATTTAGAAAGGTACAATCTGTGCGACAGTTACGAAGATGGGCTCATACTTTAAATCAGGGAGGGACTTATAAGGAAAAATTAGCAAAAATTTGTGAATATACATTACAAAATTTCAAAGCAGCTATAGATGCAGGTTTAATCGTACATGATTGTGACATAAAAAGATGGGCCTTACAAGCTCAAAAAGAAATTGGTGCGGAAGATTTCCGTTTTAAAGCATCAACAAAGTGGATCGCGTCATTCAAAAGAGCACATCGCATCGTATCAAGAAAAATAAATAAGTTTATCACGTCCAAAACCATTGAAGATAGTAAATCATTAAAACAGCAAGCTGAGGAATTCGTCAATAATGTAAAACAAAAAATTAAAATTTATGAATTAGCAAACGTATATAATTCAGATCAAAGTGGTTTTCAGTTGGAAATGCATTCCGGTCGAACTTTAGCTGTTGAAGGAGAGAAGCAAGTAGAATGTCTTGTACAATCTGTTACTTCTACTACTCATAGTTACACAGTTCAACCAACTGTATCCGCTGATGGAAAGCTTTTATCCCCACTTTTTTTGGTTCTAAAAGAACCAAGTGGTAAATTTGGACCAATAGTTGAAACAACACTTTTTAGACCTCATAATGTATACATAGAAGCATCAAAATCAGGAAAACTTACATCAGGTACGAATTATTCTTTATTTTTTTTTTCTGGTTTGCGCATAAGTTATTGTTGATACAAATAGTTCATATTTTTTAATTTTCAGATCATTTCAAAATTTGGTTGGAGAGGGTGTTTTTTCAAATGTGGGCCCAAAATCTTTATTACTAATTGACTCATGGACTGGGCATTGTCCTCAAGTTGTACAAAGCGTTAAACCAACAAATAAAGATACTGAAGTAATGATCTTACCAAAAGGTACAACTGGGAAAATTCAACCGCTTGATGTTTTTGGATTCCGAGTATGGAAAAATTTTGTTCGATATTTTTCGGATCGTACAGTTTTGATGAATTTGGATATAAACTTGCATTTACGAAATAACATTATAAAATTACAATCACTTACACATATCCAATTGTCATCTCCTCGGTACATAAATTTATTCAAGTACTCGTGGTACAAAAGTGGCTACACAGAAGTAAAACCAGATGAGTTCGAAAATCCTGTGGATTTTGCATTTCACGGATCATGCAATTCTCATTGTGAGGTTCCTGGTTGTCAAAATATAGCAACTATCCGCTGTTCATGGTGCAAAAAGTCGTTGTGTTTTCAACATTTTTTTCATGAACATCACGACTGCAAAACATATATTGAATAGATCTGCATATGACAAAATGATGAATTTAAGTATTAAATTTCATAAACATCAGAAATATTAAATATTTTTGTAAAAAATCATTTGTAAATTATTTTTAAATTTAATTTGATTATAGTAAAGCATATATTGTAAGCATTTTTTCTTTTTTCTTTTTTTTCCAAAACAGATTCACATTACATGACATTTATAATATTTGATGTCCCGATACACAAAATAAAGTTTGGGATGAGAAGTAAACAAGTAAGTAAAATATTAAGATATAATATTATTATTATTTTCTAAATGCTAGAAATGTACGAACAAATTATTATTGATGAATTCATATCGAAATTAATATAAAAAACGATATTTTCTTGGTGGTCAATGTAGATATGCTTAAGGGATGTTCACCACCTAAACTTAATTTTTCGGAAAAACCCCGAAAGACGTATTCTCTACTTTTTTTTCCTCTTCCGATTGCCGTTGGTTTCATTGAAATCCATCGAATAGTTTTTTTTTTATAAAAGTTTTGTGATTTTCAACCCTCATAACTTTTGTTCTATCCATTGTTTTATTATAAAACTAAAAGCATTTTTCATGATTTTCCACCCTGAAAATTATGCAATTGGTCCCATTCGATTATTTAAACTGCACGTATGCGAAACTTGAAAAACACCCCTTTGGAGGCTAACTTTTGAGGGGTAGTTTCACCCCCTAGAAATGTTTTTCCGCAGATAAAAAAAAATACGTGTCTCTTAGATTTCGACGGAGAATAACATATCTCAGTTTCATAAAAATCGGAGGGGGACACCGGAGAGAGTTTCCTTGTCAGATCTTGATCAGCTGACTTTTCCGAAGAAAGAAAAATCAAACAATTCTAGCTCTTTTAAGTATTGACTCTAGTTACTAAATGCAATTGAATTAGAAGAAAATATATTTAGAAAAATACATATGGAAAGTTATTCACTAATTAATTCTAGGGATTTTATATTAAAAAAAATTTTTAACATTATTTGTTATTAAAAAAATTTTCAATTCAAAGTTTGTATTTTTCCCGTAGAAATTGAATGTTTATAAAGTTTCAATATAAATCAATGAAAGTATCACTTATCGTACAATATTTAGCAGCATCAATAAAATTTTATATAAATAAGCCGCAAATACTCTTTGGCTTAGATTAACAAACTAAATTATCAATTGAAACTTTAATTTTACATGAATTTTTACATTTTTTTGTAATTGAGATAATTATAAATTCAAATCTAATCCTCAATACTCAATAATTTAAAAATGATAATAATAATAATAATAATAATAATAATAATTATAATAATAATAAATATCGTTGCTATTATATTAATCAATTTATTATTAACATTATAATTATTTCCATTTTTTAACTATTATTATTATTATTATTATTATTATTATTATTATTATTATTATTATTATTATTATTATTATTATTATTATTATTATTATTATTATTATTATTATTATTATTATTATTACTTCATTTATTCTGTTGTATGTGTACGACTTCGTACATGTGCCATTCTACAAGCGTGTATTACGTATAAAATTTGAATTTCCCGGGATTTGTAACACTCCGTATATATACGGCGCTGTTTGTGTACGGAGTCGTATCGTTTGCTTGCTGTACCTTAGCCACATCGTTAGTTTATTATTATATAATTATATACAACAATACTTTCTCGCAGTGATCTCAAAGTAAATAAATAAAAGGATAACTGCAAGCAATTTACCTTAGTTTATTAACATGTGTGTGAGCACCTTTAAGATTGGAGTTTACTTTTCTACGGTACTAACTTAAATCTCGCCTTGGCTGCATTTTCTACCGCAAACTATCCCCTTTGTTATGTCGTAATAACTATAATGCTTTGGGTTGCATCTGGCAGGTGACACTACTTGTCAGATAAACCATGATTTAAATGTGTTAATTAGTTACATTTGTAATTTAAATTTATATTTATATTTTAAATAGATTCAGAATTCCTAGTTGATTTAATATTTGATTTAATTGCTGAGTTTGGTCATTGAGTGCACACGTGTCTTCGAAAGAGAAACTTTAATGTTGAGAAAATAATACAAAGGAATATTGTATTAGGTTCTGAAAAACCATAAAATCTTTGAGTAAACACAGAACGTGTCCTTGCCACATGACAACTTCAAGTCCTTAAAAGTAAAGCCATAAAAGACACGTGTGGAAACTCAACGGTCTCTTGTTCTCTAAAAAACAAGGCACTACAACTGAATTTCATAACAAAATAAATAAATAATAATTTATTTATCCACTTTATTTTAAGTAACTAAATAACATAAATAAATGAGTATTTAGACGCTACAACATGTGTATGTATGTATGTATGGATTTAATGTCACAATGGTTTTAGACAAATTAATTACATATTGGAATAATTGAATAGTAAATGGTATTAAATTGAATTTAGAAATGATTAGCAAATATTAAAGTAAATTCCGCATCTGATATAATTTATTGAGCAGATAATACCTTAAAAGCCTTTTAAAATTATAACACGTTAATTGATTCTAATGAATATATGTTAATTAAATAATAATAAATAATAGATAAGGATAATCATTGTTAACAACGATCTGATATTATATTATTATTACTGTCTGTACCTCGACCAGGTTTTCTGCGGTTTCCCTAGGTCGCTGTGCTGAATTTAAAGCCAGGTAAATACAGGTACATGAATACGTAAGCCGGCCGCAGCCGCAAATAATAAGTGTTTTATATAAATAAGTTTATATAAGTACATGTAAGATAGTATATTACGCACTATGTATAAGGGTAGTTCTAGCAATAGTATAGGTGTATACGTGTAACCATAGTGGGGGAACGTGAAGCTGAGCAGTCAGAGTTGAGACTTTGTGACTTCACTTTCTCCCCGAGAGCTGTAACTATTCACTCCATCTCTACGATTTCTAAATAAACATCAACATTAAGTTCAATTGAACTCTTATCATTTAAAATCATACCTTGCCACACAATCTCAATTAGTCATTTTTAAGTATATTTCAAATTAAATT
The DNA here is from genome assembly GCF_020080835.1 of Cotesia glomerata. NCBI lineage: Eukaryota > Metazoa > Arthropoda > Insecta > Hymenoptera > Braconidae > Cotesia > Cotesia glomerata. The sequence continues at coordinate 17,920,215 of NC_058160.1, forward strand.
ATAAAATAAAATCCCGCGTGACAAATAAACAACCCACTTGTCCACGAGGTGTCATCATCGGCGAATCTAGTAACCTCGCAGGACATAACACCTTGAAGCTACAGTTTATGTAGATATAATTCCAGTGCGCCCTGGCGGCCGTAAATGTAAGCTGTCAATACTTTTTTTAACTGTAGTTGCGTATCTATAGGAGGATTACTACACATTTTTATTTTATCTAGTCTGTGGCGCTGACTTTTCTCCATCAAAAAAAAGTCAGGATCGAAAAATGTGAACGCGCTATAGTATGTGCTGATAAAATTTAATAATTTCAAGTAAATAAATTGTTATAAGTGAATATAAATTAATTAATACGGTAAAATTAATTATGACCCACTGTTATAATATACAAATTAGTGAAAAAAAGTACCGTATAATTAAATAAAATTATACAACCTCAAAAAACCGTTCTGCTTACTGTAAACACATTCGGTAGTCTGGCGAATTTTTTGAATTGTGTAATCGTGCGGATGATTTTGGTGCCTTTGCACGAACTTTACTCTATTCACAAGTACCACGCTATTTCACATGGGCTCAAACAAAACAATGGATACCCCGCAAGCAAGGCTCACCAGTTGATGCATGCCCCAATTTATTCAAATCAAACGCCTTGGGGCGAGTATTTACAGTGAATCCAAGACAGACTGAGTGCTTTTATCTTCGACTATTGTTGGTTAATGTTACTGGCCCATTGTCATTTCAAGATATACGTAAAGTGAATGGGCAACAGTATACAACGTATAAAGATGCATGCCTTGCACTCGGCTTGCTAGAAGATGACAATCAGTGGGAATGTATGCTTGCTGAAGCAGCATTGAACTGTACAGCAATACAAATTCGTCTACTATTCGCTATAGTGTTGACTACATGTTTTCCAGCCCGAGCAGAGATATTGTGGGATAATCACAAAGATTCAATGACTGATGATATATTGCATCAACATCGTACACGGTGTAACGATCTAGCGATAACATTCAGCGACGATATGTACAATGAAGCATTGATTGCTATTGAGGATCTTTGTATTATCATTGCCAACTTACCACTCAGTCATTTCGGTATGAATTCGCCAAATCGAGATGCAACTGATTTAATGAACACTGAAATGAATCGTGAAATGCAGTACAACACTGTAGAAACGGCGGCGATTGTTACTCGCAATGTCCCACTAATGAATGAGGAACAAAGAACCATTTACGACCGCATTATGCTCGCAGTTTCAGCAGGACAAGGTGGGTTCTTCTTTTTAGATGCACCAGGTGGAACTGGCAAGACATTCCTTATTTTGCTAATTCTCGCCAAAATACGATCCAATAATGGCATCGCATTGGCCGTTGCATCATCGGGCATTGCGGCAACTTTATTGGATGGAGGCAGAACAGCTCATTCAGTATTTAAGCTACCACTAAATATTCAAAATAACCCTGACGCAGTGTGCAACATAAAAAAACAATCGTCCATAGCCACAGTGCTGAAACAGTGTAAAATTATCATCTGGGATGAATGTACCATGGCACACAAACATTCGCTTGAGGCGTTGAACAGAACATTGAAAGATATTAAAAACAACGACAAACTATTTGGTGGCACTCTGTTAGTCCTTTCAGGTGACTTCAGACAAACACTTCCCGTCATTCCACGTTCAACATACGCTGATGAAATCAACGCCTGCTTAAAATCATCGACATTGTGGCGTAGTGTTGAAATAGTACAGCTGAAAGTAAATATGCGCGTTCAAATGCTTCAAGATCCATCCGCTGAAACATTCTTAAAACAACTCTTAGATATCGGCGATGGAAAAGTCACTATAGCTGAAACTGGATACATAAAATTAGCGAATGATTTCTGCACAATCATTGATTCGCAAGATGCTCTCATTGAACAAATATTTCCCGATGTACACACGAATTACATAAATCTCGAGTGGCTTGCAGAAAGAGCAATGTTAGCTGCAAAAAATGTGGACGTTGACATTTTAAATCTGAAGATACAACAGTTATTCCCAGGGGACTTGGTATCATATAAATCTATTGATACAGTTTGCGATGACACTGAAGCTGTAAATTTTCCAACAGAGTTTTTGAACTCACTAGATTTGCCAGACATGCCACCACATAACTTACAATTGAAGGTTGGATCTCCAATTATTTTGCTTCGTAATTTGAACCCGCCACGGCTATGCAACGGTACGCGATTAGTCATTAAAAAATTAATGAAAAACGTTATCGAAGGCACCATTTTAAATGGCAAGTTTCGAGGTGAAAATATATTGATACCACGAATACCTATTATACCCACAGATGTGCCAATTCAATTTAAGCGTATTCAATTTCCGCTTAGATTGGCATTTACAATGACTATTAATAAATCCCAAGGCCAAACAATGTCTGTTTGTGGCTTAGATTTGAGCACACCATGATTTTCACACGGACAATTATACGTTGCATGCTCTCGAGTGGGTAAACCATCAAGTTTGTTTGTATTAGCTAAAGACGGGCTAAAAAAAAATATTGTTCACGCTGCAGCATTAAGAGATTAATATTATGTAATTAATTAATTATATAAATAATTATTACTTTTAATAAATTAAAACAATTAATGTTTGGTGTTTTGTTATTTTTAAACTGCATTCCCTCATCGTTCACAGCGCTCTAGGCCTTTTTCACTCATATTCCACATCCTTATACACTTCCAATAAGTTAGTAATTTTTTTCGACACTAGAAATTCTCTAGAATTTATTCACTTGGCAAAACAACGTTTGCCGGGTCAGCTAGTACATATATATATATATATATATATATATATATATATATATATATATATATATATATATATATATATATATATATATATATGTATATTTTTAAACAATAGCTTCTATATGCTCCAAATTGGGTAGGAATATTCTATATGTGATGTAGAAATGACCTATGAGCGGATTTTCTGATATCTTACCTCACAGAGGGTTGCGGGAGTGGGTATTAACAATGAAAATTTTTAATTTTTAAGCTATAGCTCGTACAGACTCCAAATTTTGTAGGAATTTTCTGTAAGTGATAAATAAATAATTTGTAACAGGGTAAAATTACTCTGAATCGATAAGTCGCCAGAGATCGATAACTGTTCGACGCAGCACTGGCGCGTCTCGATCTTCGGGCCTAAAGAGAGAGTGGAAGGGGGTAGTTGGGGTTATTATATAGGTGAGCCGTGCATTGCGACAGGGAAAAGTAGTGTAACCGCCAGACAGTGTGCCACAGTAATCAAGAGGGACCGATCCCCGGAGTAGTTACCAGACGTAAGAAGCCAACATCTAGGACTTCAATCTCCAGTAGTGAGTTAGATCGTCGTATATTCAACAAGGTATCAAAATAATTACTCTGTGCATGGAGAAAAAAGTATTGCTATTATAGTGATCCAGTGGATCGTGAACGTAGTATTGTGATTAGCTCAAAACAGTATCGTCATTTTCACGATATTATAGCCTGATATACTCTGTACTTCGGATTTTTATATGAACTTTCCATGGTATAGTGAATATGTTAAAACGTATTGCGATCATAAAGAAAAGTTTCCTTACTATGGCGAAACGGATCGTGATTATCACGATCCACGACGCCTTCAGCGCCGCCACGCATAACCAAGTCTGAAACTCTTACGAGTAGATTTGTTTACAATTTTGGTGATGAAATAGTGATAATTACATAAATTAGTTAATTAATATCAACAGCGATATGGATGATTGGGTTGTTGATAAATTACTCGAGTGGAATCTTGAAAAAATTGTTTCGATTTTTGAAGGCTATAGTAAAGAAATAAATCTTCCTATGTTAACTGTGTTAATGTCGTGTCCGTGGTTATTGTATATAATTCTACTACGTTGATAAGAAGAAACAATGTACATTATATATTGTATTAAATAAATAAAATTCTTGTTTTCATAAAAGTCTTTTTTAGCATAAATGATTTGATCCCATACTATTTTATACAAAAAAATATAATTGTATGGAGTACGTTCAGTAATAAAGGAGTAAAAATTCCATTAAAAAATTTTTTTCTTATGACAAAAATATTTGCTTCTTTTAAATAAATATTCCGATAATACAAATTTCTAGGCTAATAATATTTGTAAAAATAAAAAAAAAAGTTATATAAGATAAAGTCCAACTGCTGTAAGTCATTATTTAAAAACTCCACGTGGTTATTTTTATATTGAACTTAAGTTCTGGAAATTTTATTTATTAATTTAATATCATCATTGATAAAATTCTTTAGAATTTATTTAACAGCGTGGATATTAAGTCCGGGAATTTTTAGTTAAGATTATTTGGTGAAATTTTATAAGAATTAATTTTATAATTAATAATAAAATTACGAGTTGAAATGGGAATAAATTTATACGTAGAATGTTCGTAAAAATTTATTTAATGTTGAGTGTTAAACTCGTTATTGATTTGGAATAAATTTAGGCGTCGGTTTTTAGTTCAAAATTTTGGGGAATTAAACTATAAGTCGTGAAAATATTTACAAATTAATTGCTAGCTAATGACTGAAATTATTAAGTAAAAATTTAATGTAACAATTGTCTGATATTAAATTTTTGTAGTAACTTTTCTAAGTCAAAAATAAAGTAAAGTAAATTCAGAGTGTGCGAGTGTGTGCGGGGTATGTGTGTGGGCTGCAGAGGCTTCTTGGCTTACGTTGCAGTCACTAGGTTGTTGCTTCCGTAGCTGGGTGTTGTTGATAAGCCCTCGTGCACTGCGGTCTTTGTACGATGTGTCTTGTTGATAGTTATAAGTTGAGTTAGTCAAGTTTAGTTTTGGTTAGCCGTTAGTAGGCTTGACGAACTCTGTCACACTGTTGTCTTTGTGCAAAGTAATTAAAGTTTAGTTAATCAAGGTTAGTTCTGGTTAGCCGTTAGTCTACTAAGGCTAGACGATCCTTGTCACACTGCGGTCTTTGTGCAAGGTAACTTAAATAGTTCTGGTTAGCCGTTAGTAGGCTATAGTAATAAGTTGATTATAGTGTGAGTGTGAGTGTGTGCAACTTGTTAAATAATTTTGTTAATAAATTTTTGGATCCATTGTTAAATAAAAATTTATTTATTTCAGATCACCTTCCTCCACTCTCTCTCCCTGTAAGATAAGCTCTCAGCATTGGATCCGGTTCCAAGAACTGTGATTAAAAATCCTGGTGGCGTCCTTTAGTTTATTAATTTAGATTTCAGTTTTGTTAGTTTATTTTTAATTAATTTAATTTAAGGGGCCAATTGAGCGGCATAAAAACCCGTTACAAATTTATGAATGAATTTTACGTTATCCTACCTCAAAGAGCACTGAACTGACGTGTGTCAGTTTAATTAAATAAATAAAACAAAATGGGTCATCAAAGTTGTTGTGTAATTGATTGCAAAAATACAAGTAGAAATAGCAATTGTAAATTTTATAAGTTTTTGGTTGCCAACTGGAAATTAAATCAGCGAAAAAAATGAATAGCTGCTGCTCAACATCTCTCACATATTCAGTCAGGACTAAATTTTTACCCTTTATTTAAGTTTGTGGTTGAAAAATAATATTATGGGTAATAGATTGAAAGTCGGTTCTTAACACGAATTCAATTTTTTATCTGTAAAATTAAATTAAAAAAAAATAAAAATTTAAGATACATTCGTAAATATATAATTAAGTTAAATAAAGCTATTCGTTATTCTTTATATAATTTCAAATTGTTATATATTCAATATTAATACTGATTTTTCATTCAATATTAATTTAACAACAAACACCTTGACAGCCCTGTGGAAAAAGTCTGATAGATCCAAATAAAAAAACAATATTCGATGGAATGTAATGATAAACTATTGTGTTTTTGAAACAGCAATTCCGAATACATGCAGATTGACAGGAAAACTATGATTTCATTGGATTCTATCTGGTTCATATTCAACAAATTGGATTGTATCAGCATTTTTCTTTGATTATTAGTTCGAATTTTAATACTAGAATTTACGGATAAAGGGAATAGCCGGATTAATATGGGAATTCTGCCCCCATGGCTTTTTTGACTCATACTTAGGGGGTCGATTTGGTATCGAATGAAAATAATTCACACCAATTTTTAGCTCTTTAACTCAAACGGTATTCGAGAATTTCAAAAAAACCTGTTTTTTCAAAATTATTTTTATTTTTATAGTAAAATTCGGAATTGATTAATGATGATTTTTTTCCTAATTCTTACGAGTCCAAAACATGAAAAAATCATATGATCATGATTCTCAAATAGAAAACCGATTTTTAACAGAGAAAAGAAAATTATTTTTTTTTTTTTTTCAGCCTTTTTGAAATATGTCACTCACCAAAATTCGTCAGAAAATGTCTTTTATACTCCTCTATACTCAGGAATTTTTTTGAATTTTTAGAAATGGTGGAACAATTCAAAAAAAATTAAAAACTCATTTTTTTTCAAAATCTTGCGTTTTAACAAACTTACATTTTTTTTAGTACACATAAATACGTAAAAAATTTTATTTTTACCAAAAAATATCTTTTCAAAAGATAAACAGAAAGATTCAGTAGGTTAAAGTGATTAGAAGGGTTATTATTGATTCAAAAGACACTTAAAGTTAATACTTATATATTTTTTCATACTATTGGGAAATATTTTGAATTTTGATACAGAAAAAATAAAAATTTTAATCAAAATAACAATTAGGCTAGTCTTCATCACTGTCTTCATTCACGACGACACTGATTTTTTCATCAATAAACAGACGACTAAGTATCTCAGCTGGTTTTACGATTTTCGCTAAGTATCGGGCGTGAGATAAATAGTATATAATAGCAGCAATGTGTGAGAAACATCCAACAGTACGTCTACCATTTGCACAATCACAACAATATCGAGTTATTCCAGAGATATCGTTCTTATCTGATTGATATTCAACAAAACAATGATATGTCTTCGAATTAATATGTCGAGATCTGACTTTGAATTTTATAATATTAGGTGTAATTTTTAAATAATAAAGTATTATCGTTCCGTTTTCATCCATCATTTCAGCTAAATACGATACAGCTTGAGACATTTGATATGATCCCGTGAATAGAATTTTGAGTTCTTGTTCCGTTAATTCAGGAAAATCAGTTAACATATCTGAAGTTATTGTTGCAAAAGGAACTTTTCTTCTTGCCCAACGATTAGTCTCTACTTCTGAGGCTAAGGTATTATCTTGATACTTTTTTGAGTTCATGGCGGCAATAATTTTTTCAGAAAGATCGAGATCAGAATCAAGTCTCTTACCAAATTCATTGTGCAGAAAACAAGCGATTCGACAAAAAACACCAGTTTTTGGAAGCAATTTATTGTCTAGTTTATGATCTAAAATTCTAAACTTCTGCTTAATATCTCCATGTACTGCTTCAACAACCCAACGGATTTTGGTAACAAAACGGGATTCATTTGATTCATCTGAGGTCAGTTGATTGCGTTTTCCTTTGAGAGCAGGCATTAGCACTTTAAACCCCAATTCTTCTAAATATACTATCACATCCCGGAAGCCACGATCAACTACAATAATGTCACCTTTTTTCAGCAACTTGATCAGACCATTGGGATCACTTAAGATGATTCTCATAATCTCAGCATCGTTCATATTAGCTGTATATGGCCCGAGCATATCTATAACGAAACCATTTGTAGTACATATCGTGAATGGTTTGCACAGAGGAACTTTCTTTTGACCAGAATATGATTTCCTCTGGTATTCGTTATTTGCACTTTTTTGATGACGAATATATGTTCCATCGCAAATGAATATCAACTGGTCATCTTTCACTTGATACAGCACTTTAGCAGTATTAGAGGTATTGGCGAGTAATGTCTCCCTACTAATAGCATCGATTCCGAAATACTGAGGTAAAACATCTTTTTCAAATGAAGATATTACTTCATCACAGTAGTCGGATACCATTTGTTCCCGAGCTAAACCAAAAATGGAAGATATCACTGCATTTGAATTTCCTGTTCGTAATTTGAATAAAAAAATAACGAGAGCTTGAATGACATTACGATTCACTGATTTTCTCATCGACGTTAACATTTCACGAAGTTTTATCAATTTTTCCCAGGTAAGGCTCGTAAATACCTCCAACTGTTTTTCTGAAAACGAGTGATCTCCAATTTTATCAATTATAGACGAATCAGTGCCAATAGCCAGCTGCCCAAGTAATTTTTCCAAATCACGAACTTCAAATACACTGGTATTCGAATAAATCCGAAAATTGTTAATTTCTTCATCATAAAACCGCTTTTTTATAATGTGATCTTTACAACACCGATTTCCTTCAGGAATAAAGAGTCGTCTTGTCGAAAATACTTGTTTACGTGCTTCAAATGGAACAATTGTGATATTTGCTGATAATCCACAAAGGCAACAGTATTTATGTGTCGATATGATTCGGGGAAAACCCAACTCCACAAATTCTAACTCTTCTTCCATTTTTTCTTCAATAACATATGAAGGATCTTCAGATGATGATACGGATGAAACAGTAGTGGATGAAGACTGAGAAAAAATTGGCTGACTTTTGATACTAACTTGATCTGCAGATGAATCCTGAGTGTTCTTAAGTATAGGTGGTCTTGTTAAAATAACTCGACACTTACTACAAAAGGCATCATTAACAAGAACTCTCTTTCCAATTTTTTCTGTCGCAATATTAGCTTCATCAATTGTCATAACAACTTTTTTATAACCAACTGCTTTACGCAAATATATGTTACAATTGATACATTTTTTATCAAAATCCATTCTAACATCAATATTAAAATTATATATTAGGAATTTGGACATATATAAACTGATTAAATATAAAACTTCACTTACTTGAGTCTTTGTAATCGACTGTGACACTATTTAACGACAAAAAATAGTATCTCATAAAGATGAGACAAGATAATATAACAAAAATGATACTCCAGTATAATTTTATGGTGGAACGAAAAAATATTGTCAATATAAGTACTGAATTAATCAATGCGTTAACTGCTATTCAGACAATGACATCAACCATAGAAGCTTCTTTGTTTTTAGGTTATCTAAACAAGCGAAACCTTAGAAGAAATAATAAATGGATACAGAAAATCCCGATAGATGGCGTTATAATGTGCCAACTTGGCCAAAATTTTGAAAAACATAGTTTTAACGTTATCGTTGTCTAGTATAAAGATTGAGAAGTAATGTAATTGTGAATTTTAAACAAAAATAAAATTTTCTACGTATTTATGTGTACTAAAAAAAATGTAAGTTTGTTAAAACGCAAGATTTTGAAAAAATGAGTTTTTAATTTTTTTGAATTGTTCCACCATTTCTAAAAATTCAAAAAAATTCCTGAGTATAGAGGAGTATAAAAGACATTTTCTGACGAATTTTGGTGAGTGACATATTTCAAAAAGGCTGAAAAAAAAAAAAAATAATTTTCTTTTCTCTGTTAAAAATCGGTTTTCTATTTGAGAATCATGATCATATGATTTTTTCATGTTTTGGACTCGTAAGAATTAGGAAAAAAATTATCATTAATCAATTCCGAATTTTACTATAAAAATAAAAATAATTTTGAAAAAACAGGTTTTTTTGAAATTCTCGAATACCGTTTGAGTTAAAGAGCTAAAAATTGGTGTGAATTATTTTCATTCGATACCAAATCGACCCCCTAAGTATGAGTCAAAAAAGCCATGGGGGCAGAATTCCCATATTAATCCGGCTATGCCCTTTAATAAGATTAAATCAGTAAATTGTTCAGTTTTTCACATCGGGAAAACTAATAAAAAAATATAGCAAAAGATTGTCTGGAAAAGTTCCAATGTATTGTTTTCATCAAGTAATAACTGGTACAGACATAATGATGTCTATGAGAATTTATCAGTTAAAGATACATTGTCCATCTTGACAGTATGCCGAATTCAATTAGATAATCCGAATCCGAAAACAATTAGATTATATAAGGTTGATCCTAATATATTTTTTTCCATTCGCGTATTGTTCGCAAACAGTGATTGCAATTAGTTCTGTTCGTTGTTTTTATAGTTTTTCATGCGAAGTTCACTAGAAAAAAACTAATATTGCTTATGCGAATCTATTGGCACATATTAGTAATATTTTAACAAATTTTTAATGTACTTTGAAAATATAATGCCTATAAGAATTTATAAGTTAGATACATTGTCCATCTTGACAGTATGCCAAATTTAATTAGACAATACGAATTTGAAAACGATTAGATTGTATGAGGTTGATCCTAATATATTTTTTTTCCATTCGCGTATTGTTCGCAAACGGTGATTGCAATTAATTCTGTCCGTTGTTTTCATAGTTTTTTATCCGAAGTTCACTAGAAAAAAACTAATAGTGCTTATACCAATCTATTAGCCCATATTAGTAATATTTTAATAAATTTTTAATGTACCATGGAAATATAATACCTATAAGAATTTATAAATTAAAGATAAATTGTTCATTTTCAAAGTATGCCAAATTCGGTCGGATAATCTGAAAATAGATCCGAAAATAAATAAATTTTTAGAAATAGTGATTCCAAGAAAATCTATTTCTTTCCCTATTTTTTTTATACTTAATATTCTTAACTTTAAAAATACAGTCACTTTTTAAGGAATTTATTAAACTTTATCTTTAATGATATGTGTGTTTAACGTGAAATTTTTTTTCACTAACATTTATTAGTTACGATGGTAAGCTGTGATATTATTAATATTTATTTAAGAACAAGTATAGATTAAGTTATTTCGAAAGTTTTAAATAGGTATAAAAATTTCAATTTTATGTACGTTCATCGCCATTACTCTTACTCTCTGAATCCGCACTTTCTTCTTCCGAATCGGTACTGCTCTCACTAGAAGACGTACTCTCACTGGAGCTTTTAACTTTTTTTTTCTTTAAGGCAGATGCATTATTTTTAGTTTTCTTTTTTCCATCTCTTTTTTTATCACTTCCTTCTGTAACAGACGATAGAAAATCCAAAAGTCAGACTCTTTGAAAAATGAAAACATTGGGATACTGATTTTAAAACTTGAAAGGACTAAAATTTTATGCCACAAAAATGTTTGGACCTCGTATTCATCTAACAAACTACTACACTAATATATCAATATCATAAAAAAAAATTTATTTATTCTTACCACTGCGTGTTGATTTTTTTGGTCTCTCTAAATCAGAAATTTTAACCCGTATATATTCTGTATAATCGTCAATCCTGGCATTTATTTCATCTTCCGATAATTGTCTATGTTCTTTTAAGTAATATCTGTAAATATCTGTAAGAACATTTTATAAACTTGGAGAAAATTCGCTTTTGATGTTTATATAAAATTTACTCACCTCGCACAGCAAGCATTTTAACCGAATCTAGTTTCGGTTTTGGAGGAGATTTAGTTCTATTGCTTATTTTTCCGGTTACACTGCTATTTTTCAATACTCCAGCTGCAGCTTTCGCATTGTTATAGTTTTGGACTGTAATCCAAACATTTTGCCAACAATGAATCTATAAAAATTGGGTGTGGTGCATGCCTACACAGAATTTGTCTACATTTTGAAAACTCACAAAATTTATCTCTATACGAGTCAAGCCAATACGTTTCTTTTCACATAGAAAAATCTCTATACAAGATTAATTCTACACCGCGGCATCTCTACACATATAAAAATAATAAACAGAATAGCAATGCAAAAGAATATCTCTCAGATTTGAAATCTCTACATAGTTCATCTCTACACAGTTCATCTCTACACAATCCTAACTTCAAGTCGTAAGCGCTTGACATTTGATTTAAGAAAAAAAAAAAAAGAATAAATAGACTATTAACATTGATAAATTTATAAAAAAAACTCCGCGAAGTGAATTCTTTATTCTCTTTTATTACATAAAAATAAAAAAAATTATTTATTCGTTTAAAAATTATAAAATGGGTATTTAGAGATTTTTTAAATTACTATATTTTTTTTTCCTTAGTTTAATAAAACAAATCAATTTTAATATTTAAGAAAAATTGCATCAATATTTTTAAAAATTTTTACAAGTAGCATTTTTTAATAAATGCTTTCTATAATAATTTATCTATTATTAGATCCTAAAAATTGCCACGTTAATTAATTTTAGTGACCTTAAAGTAATTAATTTTATTTAATTAAACGTAATAATGTTAATGATTGATTACATCTTAATATTTACTTACTTGTTTAAACCTGACACCAATATTTTTTATCTGTAAAAATTTTTTTATTGTTAAATGTTTAATTTCTTATTATGCATAATATTTTTTTTTATTTTTATTTTTCATAGAATTAATCAATACAACATAGAATTGTTAATTAATTTTAATTTATAATAATGAACAATTTTAGATAGGATAATAAAAAAAGATTAATAGAAAAATTCGCTTGATTCAAGAGAATAAATGTTGAACCATGAAGATAATTTCGAATGATCCACAGATTCGGTAGAATCTGGCGCCAAGTTCCGTTCAAATCCGTTGTAAACGGAGCGCCAGACTACCGAGTGTGTTTACTGTAAGCAGAACGGTATTTCGAGGTTGCAAAATTTTATTTAATTCGACGGTACTTCTTGTTCCTAAATTTTATATTATAACAGTAATTCATACTTTATCTTACTGATATCAATTAATTATATTCAATTATAACCATTAATTTACTTGAAATTATTAAATTTTATCAGCACAAACTATAGCAAGCTCAAAAATTTCGATCCTGACTTTTTTTCGATGTAAAAAGTGACATGCCACAGACTAAGTAATTCGAGAATGCATGGTAATCCTCCAATAGATGGGAAACTACAGTTAAAAAAATAAATTTCACAGCTTGCATCTACACCCGCCAGGGTGCGCTGCAATTATTTTTACATAAACTGTAGCTTCAAGGGGATAGTTTGCTATCAAAAATGCAGCCAACTTGAGATTTAAGTTAGTACTAATTGCAAATTTTTATTATAATTACAAAAATACTGAAATCGAACAAAACAGTTTCACTGTAAAATCGCGCCAAGTCCACGTTCATAAGACTATTAAGAAAAAAATTTTTTTTTTCTTTACAAAGATATAAAATAGAAAAATTAAAAAATCAAGTAACCGATATGATTGTATATGATTTTCGGAAATTAAAAATTTTGTTGTAAATTTAAAAATTAAGAAAAAAATTTTGGAACGTATTTAGTGTGCGTGGTTGCAAAATATTTTACTTTTAATGAAATTCGTAAAATCTATTTACTAGGACTTTAAAAAAATTGAAATACACAATGACGCACACTAAATACGTTCCAAAATTTTTTTCTTAATTTTTAAATTTACAACAAAATTTTTTTTAATTTCCGAAAATCATATACAATTATATCGGTTACTTGGATTTTTTAATTTTTCTATTTTATATCTTTTTGTAATGAAAAAAAAAAATTTTTTTTTTCTTAATAGTCTTATGAACGTGGACTTGGCGCGATTTTTTTACAGTGAAACTGTTTTTGTTCGGATTTCATTATCTTTAATCAAGTAGAAAATTTTTCGAACTAAAACTTCTCTGCTTGACTCGAGATAAAGAAATTTTCCGAAATTATTTTATAGTTACGAGATTTTTCTTCTTGAAGCAAGTTAATTTTTCATCAGCTTAATTAAACAATAATAGTAATTAATAATTTTTTAAATTTAAGAAGTGAAAATCACTTTTTTTAGTGATAAACTATAAATAAACTTGTTTGTAGGTGGACAACTTAAATTTAATGCACTACTTAATTTTTTAACAACCTCCAAAATGAGTAAATTTCTATATTGGAGCTTATAGAATATTCATTCACCATGGAGGCTGTTATAAAATAAAGTGATGTATTAAATTAGTTACAAACAAGTAAAACAAGCGTACAAATTATTTTTAGCGGTGATGTTTATGAAAAACGTAAGTAAGTCCGTGATACGACGTTTTCTCGGCAAACTGGACAGAAATTCATCCTTTCGCGCACCGTTTGATTTGAGCAGCCCACGCACATAGAGACATGGCCACAGGGTTGTAATAACATGTCTCGTTCGTGGTCGAGACAGATGACACAAGGAAGTCGTCTCGAATTTGCCGCATACTCTTCGGGTTCTCTTCTTATTAAATCGTTTTCAGGGTTCGCCACGACAGGTTGAATTAAATTTTCCCCTACAGGTCGAATTAAAATTTGCCCTGCGTCTATTTCGTCAACTATACGTCTTCGACGATGAGGAGACGGAGACCGTGATTGGTCACTCGAGTCAGTGTCTATAAATTATAAATTGAGAAATTATTATTTGTTTCTATAGTTTTCCATACTTTTATAAGTTTTTGTAGACCCACCATTATCGGAAATAACGATGAGATGTGCGTTCAAATTTCGCCTTTGATTATGTTCTTCTATGATTTCCTGTCTACGACCGCCAGCTTGTCCACGACCACGAGGACGATTCTGACCACGAGCACGACCTCGACCACGCTCACGACCTTGACCCCGCTCACGACCTTGACCACGCACACGACCTTGACCACGTACACGACCTCGTCCACGCACACGACCTCGATCAGGGGCATCATTTTGAACTGGTATGTTTTCAAATTCACCCAGGTTTCGCTCTTCTAAAGCTTCATTTGCTGGCTGTTTGTTATCTATGTACATTTTAATGATAGTTTTAAATATATAATTCCAAAGAAAAAAATTATGAAATTTTTCGAACCTTCTAAATTGTCCCTATTGATAGTCCTCAGATCATGGGCATCACATAAGGTACATTCTAAATGATTATCTGAAATAGGTGGAAATTGAAATGATTTTTCGGTTTAACTCCCGGAAATTCAAAGGCAAATTTTCTGAATTCACATAGATATAAGCAATTATTTTATATGAAAAAACAAAATTTTTGGCAAATTTTCATACTTGTTATTATTGTTATGTAGTTTTCCAAATCTAAGCAGGTTACCGGCATCAAAACGTTGTTGATGAATTCTTCTAATGTTAATCTATAATTTTATTTTGAGAAAAATTTATTTTCATATAAATAAATAATATTTTCGAAATCAAGAGAAATAATTCAATTTTTTTTAATTTATCGTCCTTCTGCTAAATTTAATTGTATCTCTTGAATCTTTTGAATAGGTATGATATCCGGCTGTAGATTAGGAGCATTTGCAATCTGATTTTGAAGATTTAACCATCTTTGTTCTTCATCATCAACAACTTTTTTTAATTTAGCTAATATTTTAATAGATTTTTTAATTATTTAAGTGAATTTTGCCGTCAGGTAACACAAATAATAATTATAAAACAAAATTTAAGTAAATGTATATTAACCAATCCATGTCCAGGAGTTTTCGTGAGCTCCACCAATTTTGTTTGACAACGTCATTACGAAGCTATCAAGATGAGTATAAGAAACTGTTGAACGAATTTCTACAAGCTCTTTTAAAATTTTTCCCCAATCATAACGCAGAAAATGGAAAAAATTTATCACTGTCGGGAAATCATTTGATATCAGCTGACAATACGGTTCGATTAAATCAAGAGCTTCTCCAAAGTGCTGGTAATGAGTGAGAGCAAGAGTCCATGATCGGTACAAAATATTGATCGGTGCACCAATCAGATTATTATTTTGCCAATTCTTAAAAAGTGTCTAAAAATGATAGTTATAAGTGTTTGATTATTAAATTTATAAAAATCTATTTTAAGTTCGTAAGTATAATTTTAAGTAATAATTTTATTTATATTTACTGTGATGAAGTGTAAATAGCAGCATTGGATTGGAACATTGGCAAAGTTACTGCGAATACTTTGGATATTTTCTTTGTCAAGGTAAGTAATTATATTATTAACATTTCTCAATCCAGGAGCTAGTTCAAATAAGTTTGTAAGCATGGAATCATACATGGATTTTGTTTTATTTTCAAAGACCGTGAAAACCGATGGTATAAACTGTTGAAATTTTTGTTAAATATTATCTTCATAAATTTAAGTAAATTATTTGATAAAAATAAACAAATACTATACTTAATAACATTGTAACAGGGAAAATCGAACTTCCCGGGGTCATTATCGACCCCGATAATTGACGCACGGTAGGTAAGGGTTTTCCCTTACTTTTCGATTTTTGACAAGAGTTTCGACTTGTCACCGGGCGTGCTAATCAAGATTCCCCACTACTGTTCCCGGAAAATGAAGCGGGGCGTAACAATAGGAAAGTTCGAGAGCCTGAGCTGAGGGTTATAAAAGAGCGAGCACGAAAAACATCGAGGCTTTTTCCCTTCTGGAAGCCAGTGGCCTTTTGCCTTTTGTGAATCAGTGACCTTGTTGAGATTAGATAAGTCAAGAGAGTGCAGTTTTGAACGCCGACGATAGAAAGCAACTACTGAGGAGTTTATTACGGTATTTGGAATTAGACAAGCCCTGACCGGAAGCTAACATAGTGGTTTGAGACGACAAGACGCCAAGCGGCGGAGCCAGCCAAGTTGGACCGGAGTATCAGTCGTCGTTGGATAAAACAATAATTGAGTCTCCAGGTATTTTCGATTAATTTAGGCCAAAATTGATTATTAATTTAATTAAGAGGCTGAAATAATTAAAATTAATTTCTCGAGCGGTCATTTTTATATTAGCAAGTTTTGTACTTTAGAAATTCATGCGCCAAGGTCATTTAGCTAGTTTTTGTTATTGGATATTTATTTTAAAAGAATGAGATTAATAGTTTATTTGTGAATTTACTGTAGAGAATTTATAAGTAATTTATTATAGGCCTGTTGGCTATGATAAATTAATTTTAGTTAAGAATTTTCGAGATATAAAGAAAAGTAAATTTGAATAAGAAATGAAAATGCGTAATTAAGTCAGTGAAGGTCATTCTAGAATGTATGTAGTTAAGAGTTGTATTGAGACGCTTAGGATTCGAATAGTTGATGTTTAGAATTTTGTTTAGGAAGATTAAAATTAGTAAATCCTGTAATGAGTTCAGTAGAATTTATTAATTGAAAATATTAGTAGAAAATTTAGTAAGTGAACTAGTACAGAAATTTAGCGATTATGTAATGTAGTAAAATTTATTTGCAGTAAACAAGTGTTGGCGTAAAATTTAGTAGATTATGATAGTATTGTAAAGTTTTGGAAAATTAAATTTAGGCCGGTGGATAAATGTAATTGAATTGTTTAAGTTAGAAAAGTGCTAAATCAATTATTAAATAATTGATTGAATTTAAGGATAATTTATTAGATAAATTCGATAAGAAAATTTGGTGAATTTGGTAAATTTAGTTAATCTGGAGATTAAATTTATTTAAGGAAAATTGGTTAAAATTTTATTTAAGAAAATTTGAGAAATGAAGTTAACGTCCGGTGGATGATTTTATATGGAATTTAGTAAGATTATATGGTATTCCGTCAGGTAGACGAGGTTGTTTATGTGAAATTAGTTCAGATAATTGAATAATTAAGAAGTTTTTATTGGGTAAAATATGTTGTTTGTTATTCCGTCAGTTGGACGAGGGTTTAAGAAATTAAGAATCTAGATGCGTAATGGTCTATGATTAAATTTAGAAATTAGGAATCTAGATGCGTAATGGTCTATGATTAAATTTAGAATTTAGGAATCTAGATGCGTAATGATCTATAGTTGAAAGAATTTAAGGATATTTAGTTGTAAGTTTTGGCAAGTGCCTGCGTAGGTGAGAGGTCCTCACAATTAAGTAATTGATAAGTTAATTTTAAGGGTAATATTATTAAGGAATTTTGTTAAAATAAAATTGTTTATATTGAATAAATAATTAAATTGTTAATAATTGTTTCTCAGTATTAATTTTTCAGCCTTTCTCAACTTCTCACGACCCGATCTTTCCTTCTCATGCTCCCCGGTTTCTGGGACACCGAGTATAAAATCCCAGTGGCGCCCTTTTCAAAGAGGAAAGGGGTGACCAATTGGACAGGGCTAACCACCCCGTTACAACATACTTTATCAAAGGATCGTATGAATATAATATTCAAATTAATTTTCAAGTCTTCGTGAATAGTGCACTATGTAAAAAGAAATAAATTAAATAATTTAATAATCTAAAACCTAAATTCTATATTCTTATACATCATTTAGCAACTTACAGTAAATGGTTCTTGGATGTATATATCTTGAGCAGCATTTAATTGCTCAATCATACGCTGTTTAGCAAAAATTAAAGCAATATCTCCCTCATCACTCATAAACATCCTCTGAAAAAAATCTCGTACGGGTTCAAACACTTCCAAGATTGCTCCTAAATTAAATAAATTATTGATCATCATTGGCTGTAATAAAGGACGTTCTTGATTAATAATTTCTATCCCTCTTGAAGCGCCAATGCCAGCAATTATTTCACGAGGATAGCTAAAAGGTAATGTAAATTCAACATATATACGTAATGATAAAATTGATAAATATAGTTAAATATACAATTGTGCCACTCGATTATAAATAATTAAAGGATTGTCTAAAGTTTCTCTAGCCTGACGTTGCAGCTCATGAATCGCGTTGTTTCTTAATTGAACATCAACTTCGTCTCCCTCCTAATTTTAATCAAACAAAAACAT
Organism: Cotesia glomerata; assembly: GCF_020080835.1. Taxonomy (NCBI): domain Eukaryota; kingdom Metazoa; phylum Arthropoda; class Insecta; order Hymenoptera; family Braconidae; genus Cotesia; species Cotesia glomerata. The sequence goes on from NC_058160.1 coordinate 17,938,878, forward strand.
TGAATAATTTATAAAAAAAAAAAATCAGTATTTTGCTTACAAACAATAAATTGAAGTATAAAATCAGATAATTATTCAATATAAATTTAATGAACGAATAAAATTACCATTTTTTACTCCGAATGATGAAAATATCACTTGATCCTAACCGTACGTTAGCTATGTTAGCAGCTGTGAAGATATCATTCAACTGTTATTATTGATTGAAAAAAAAAAAATAAATAAATAAATAATTAAACAAAATAAACAGTCTACAATCAATGACTAGTTTCAAGTATAAACAAAAACAGTTGACTATAATTGCAAGTATCAATTTGGAGTCGCCGGTAAAAATGGTAATTAATACTTATAAATTATAGCTTAGTAAATTAATTAAAAAGAAATATTCTTATAAAATAAAAAAAATATTTGTACCGAAATATTTATTAGTTAATAAAAATTTATGATTAATAATTAGAACGATCCGGAGCTATTAGATGGCCAACGTGGAGGAGAGCGCTGGCTCTATCCTCCGAATTCATCGATTCAATTTTTGTACCATCGTGACTGGCATTGTACTTCCGAAATCTACCGTTGTTCACAACGTACAACAATGTGGCGTTGTAATGCCAGATTAATTATTAATGAAGAAGGACACCCTACTGTTGAAGGAAATCACATGCATCCTCCAGTTAGGTATATTGCTGAACGCCAAGAAATGACTTGTGAGCTACGTCGACAAGCTAGAGAGACACCAGACAACCCCATGATTATCTATAATCGAGTTTCTCGAAGGTATTTTTCAACGAAATAAAAAAAAAAAGTTGCGGGACAAATTGATAAATTCGAGAGAATTTAACAATTTATTTTGTTTAGTTTCCCTATTGAAGTCGCTGTTTCAATGGGATATTCAGCAGCGAAATCAATTAGAAATCGCGAGCGAGCAAGTCTTCGTCCACAATTACCGCATACTTTATATGAGTTTGGTGTTGCCCTAGGAGGATATGTGCGTGGCAGAGAAATTATTCATGAACGAGTTATCACTGATGATAATCAAGTTGCATTAATTTTTGCTGATAGAAATATGATCGGCCGTCTAAATGTAGCTCAAGAACTTCATGCTGATGGAACCTTTGCTGTAATTTTATTTTCTTAACAATTTTTTTTTTTTTTTTTTATCAATAATATATTTATTCGATTTTGATAATAGTCCACTCCTCGAGAACCAGCTGCAGCTCAATTATATGTGGTATATCTACGACATTTGGACAATGTAAAATAATATGATATTATATATATATATATATTTATATATATATATATATATATATATATATATATATATATATATATATATATAAATATGTTTTTATTTTTATAATTTTTCATACGTAACTTTGTTCATTTTATGAATTTTATTTATAGGGATTTTCTGCAGTTTTTGTTTTATGTCAATGTCGGACAACTGAGATGTATAATAAAATTTGGTCTCGTATAATTGAATGAGCACCTGGCGTAATGAATGCTCGTAGCATGACTGCAGATTTTGAAAGAGCTCATATCCGAAGTGTTCGCGATAATTTGCCCAATACTCGGATCAAAGGCTGCTGGTTTCACTTCAATCGCGTATTTATTAACATACACTTAAAATTTTATTTGTTCATATTTTTCATTTAATTAATATCATTTCTTTTCAATAAACTATATTCTAGGCTACGTGGCGTTACTGGATTTGACAAGGATTGAGTCAGGCCCCAAGGGATGTTCTATACCGATCATGGGTCCTTCCTCTGGTTCCTGCAAACCGTTACTCGGAAGCTGTAGATGTCATTGAACAATATTCTCATGCAATTGCTCGCGATTTTCCAGGTGTAATAACGTATATTTATTATCTTCGGCACTGGTGGGGAAGATTAATACACGAAATGTCTGTTTACGCTGAGCCGATCCGAACTAACAATTTAGCCGAAGGTTTCAATCGAACCTTGATTGAGAGAATGGGTGGAGCTCATCGCAATATTTGGGTTTGGATTGGTACACATGTCCTATATTTTTTTATTTATAAACATGTGACTTTATTAAAAAAAAATAAAGAACAAATAATAACTCTTTTTTTTAGACCGATTAATTGAAATAATGGCTGATCAAGAAATTAAGTACTTAAGAGTAACTGAGGGAGTCCCAATCTCTAACGAGACTCGTCGATTAAGATGGATTGAAGACGATCAGCGGATCATAAATGCTCAACGAAACCTTGACAGTAGAAGGTATTTATTATTTTGCAGATTGAGCACAAAACAGTCGAGTGTCTTCTTTTGCAATATGCATCGACTACTAATAATTGAAGCTAGATTAAATCTATACTTTGTTTTATGTTTACCATATTTTATTATTTAATAGGTGGTCTATGGACGACTTTCTCTTAAATGCTCTAACACCTCGACATCGACATATCTTAGAAGCTGAAACTTTAGATATACCAAGTAAGTTAATATTTTATATTTTATAATTGATTATATTCATAGAATTGATCATCTTACACATTCAGTATATATATAACTTCCAGATGATCAAGATAATCTTGAATTACCTGATGTGGCTGATATTCGTGTTCCGGAAAATGCTTTACCAGGTTTTAAATTTAATTTTTAAACTTATAAAGAAATAACTAAAACAAAAAATTTCTTAATTTAGATTTAGAACCTGTTGAAAACGATATACGGCATCCAAGAGGCCAGCCGCAAGGTTACAGGCATCGACGACGTAGAAGAAATGCAGCAGTTGTACCACCACTCAATGAGCTTCTTCAGGAAGTCAACAACGAAGATGACGGTGGTGGTAGAAATCAAAATATTCGTCAGCCACAAATACAGAGAGCAAATGTACCACTCAATGACCTTCTTCAAATTGATAATGACAATGGACGTGTTAATGAAGATCACAATCAAAAACAACCGCAATACCAACGACGAGGAAGACAAGGCAGAGCACATGGACGTCAACGAGGAGCAGTTAGAATAGCACCTTACGTTCGGAGTAAATAAAAATTATAATGATTATAATTGTTATGATTATTATTATTATTTTTATTATGGCTACTATTATTATTATCATCATCATCATCATCACATTACAGACAACGCCGTCAACGTGGTAGAAGCTGAGAACATTGGTCGTCAAGAAATTGTACAGCCTTTGCCGGAAGAAATTCCTGTCATGGAAATGGAAGAAATTCCTGACATCGAAAATATTATATTTAATTAGAGTATTTACGCATTTTTAAGTGTGTAATTTTCAAAAAAAAAAATTTTTCATTGTATGCAGATCGAATTTCACTGAATTCATTTCCCTCGCAGTTTCGGAATTACTATGAAATCACAGTGAATTCACAGTGAAATCGTCTTCACCGTAAATCTACTGTGGGTTCACGGTAATTTCATAGTGAATTCACAGTGATTTTGTGCCATTTCGTCACTATGGTTTAGTGGTGGTATCACTGTAGATTCATGGTAGTCTCACAGAGATAACACCGTGAGTTCACAATAGTTCCACAGTGAATTCATAGTAATTTCACTGTGATTTCACCGTCGTTTTACCATGATTTAACCGTGACTTCAGAATGATCTGATAGTTGTAACACCGTTAGTTCATGATAGAGTTTCACTGTGAATTCATAGTAATTTCACTGTGAATTCATAGTAATTTCACTGTGAACTCATTGGGTCCGGGGTAAGAAAATTGTATATGATTAATATATAATTACATCTAATTTAAATATGATTATGTATAATGGTTTTTGTGATTATATATAATCATGTATAATTATATATAACTATATATAATCATGTATAATTATACATAATTATATGTAATGGTTTTTGCGATTTCGAATAATTATATATGATTAATATATAATTATATGTAATAATATGAGATGGTTTTTGCAATTTCGAAAAATTATTTATGATTCTTATATAATTATATGTAACGAAAAAAAAAATAGTCATTTATATAACATATGCAGGACTTGTAGTTCACACGAACATATTTTCTCGAGATGTTCTCTTAGGTCAATTGGTAGCAAGTCAGTCTTCCGAGTATGAGGTTCGCGGTTCGATTCCTGCTCCCGACAGATATTTTTTTTTTTCATGGAAATAATTATATACAATTATTTTTACCCCGGTGAATTCACTGTGAATTCACCATAAATTCACTGTGGATTCATTGTGAATTCACCGTAAATTCACTGTGGATTCATTGTGAATTCACCGTAGATTCACTGTGGATTCATTGTAAATTCACAGTGGTACCACTCTAAACTCACAGCATTACCACTGTGAGATGACCATAAAACTACAGTAACCGAATGGCACAAAATTATGGTGATTTCACCGTAATTTCATCATGGTCGCACTATCTTTTTACTATAATCTCACTAAGATTTCACTGTGATTTTACAGTGATTCCGAAACCGCGAGGGTTGAAGAAGATTGGGAATCTGATAATTCCAGGCCTCAATCACCGCTGGCCGAAAGGGAAAATATAGTTCCAAGGGAACCCGAAGCGTATGCGGCAACTTCAAGACGACTTCCTTGTGTTGTCTGTCTCGGCAATGAACGAGACATGTTATTACAACCCTGTGGCCATGTCTCTATGTGCGTGGGCTGCTCAAATCAAATGGTGCGCGAAAGGATGAATTTCTGTCCAGTTTGCCGAGAAAACGTCGTATCACGGACTTACTTACGTTTTTCATAAACATCACCGCTAAAAATAATTTGTACGCTTGTTTTACTTGTTTGTAACTAATTTAATACATCACTTTATTTTATAATAGCCTCCATGGTGAATGAATATTCTATAAGCTCCAATATAGAAATTTACTCATTTTGGAGGTTGTTAAAAAATTAAGTAGTGCATTAAATTTAAGTTGTCCACCTACAAACAAGTTTATTTATAGTTCATCACTAAAAAAAAGTGATTTTCACTTCTTAAATTTAAAAAATTATTAATTACTATTATTGTTTAATTAAGCTGATGGAAAATTAACTTGCTTCAAGAAGAAAAATTTCGTAACTATAAAATAATTTCGGAAAATTTCTTTATCTCGAGTCAAGCAGAGAAGTTTTAGTTCGAAAAATTTTCTACTTGATTAAAGATAATGAAATCCGAACAAAACAGTTTCACTGTAAAAATCGCGCCAAGTCCACGTTCATAAGACTATTAAGAAAAAAATTTTTTTTCATTACAAAAGATATAAAATAGAAAAATTAAAAATCCAAGTAACCGATATAATTGTATATGATTTTCGGAAATTAAAAAATTTTGTTGTAAATTTAAAAATTAAGAAAAAAATTTTGGAACGTATTTAGTGTGCGTCATTGTGTATTTCAATTTTTTTAAAGTCCTAGTAAATAGATTTTACGAATTTCATTAAAAGTAAAATATTTTGCAACCACGCACACTAAATACGTTCCAAAATTTTTTTCTTAATTTTTAAATTTACAACAAAATTTTTTTTAATTTCCGAAAATCATATACAATCATATCGGTTACTTGGATTTTTTAATTTTTCTATTTTATATCTTTTTGTAAAGAAAAAAAAAAATTTTTTTTTTCTTAATAGTCTTATGAACGTGGACTTGGCGCGATTTTTTTACAGTGAAACTGTTTTTGTTCGGATTTCAGTATTTTTTGTAATTATAATAAAAATTTGCAATTAGTACTAACTTAAATCTCAAGTTGGCTGCATTTTTGATAGCAAACTATCCCCTTGAAGCTACAGTTTATGTAAAAATAATTGCAGCGCACCCTGGCGGGTGTAGATGCAAGCTGTGAAATTTATTTTTTTAACTGTAGTTTCCCATCTATTGGAGGATTACCATGCATTCTCGAATTACTTAGTCTGTGGCATGTCACTTTTTACATCGAAAAAAAGTCAGGATCGAAATTTTTGAGCTTGCTATAGTTTGTGCTGATAAAATTTAATAATTTCAAGTAAATTAATGGTTATAATTGAATATAATTAATTGATATCAGTAAGATAAAGTATGAATTACTGTTATAATATAAAATTTAGGAACAAGAAGTACCGTCGAATTAAATAAAATTTTGCAACCTCGAAATACCGTTCTGCTTACAGTAAACACACTCGGTAGTCTGGCGCTCCGTTTACAACGGATTTGAACGGAACTTGGCGCCAGATTCTACCGAATCTGTGGATCATTCGAAATTATCTTCATGGTTCAACATTTATTCTCTTGAATCAAGCGAATTTTTCTATTAATCTTTTTTTATTATCCTATCTAAAATTGTTCATTATTATAAATTAAAATTAATTAACAATTCTATGTTGTATTGATTAATTCTATGAAAAATAAAAATAAAAAAAAATATTATGCATAATAAGAAATTAAACATTTAACAATAAAAAAATTTTTACAGATAAAAAATATTGGTGTCAGGTTTAAACAAGTAAGTAAATATTAAGATGTAATCAATCATTAACATTATTACGTTTAATTAAATAAAATTAATTACTTTAAGGTCACTAAAATTAATTAACGTGGCAATTTTTCGGATCTAATAATAGATAAATTATTATAGAAAGCATTTATTAAAAAATGCTGCTTGTAAAAATTTTTAAAAATATTGAAGCAATTTTTCTTAAATATTAAAATTGATTTGTTTTATTAAACTAAGGAAAAAAAAATATAGTAATTTAAAAAATCTCTAAATACCCATTTTATAATTTTTAAACGAATAAATAATTTTTTTTATTTTTATATAATAAAAGAGAATAAAGAATTCACTTCGCGGAGTTTTTTTTATAAATTTATCAATGTTAATAGTCTATTTATTCTTTTTTTTTTCTTAAATCAAATGTCAAGCGCTTACGACTTGAAGTTAGGATTGTGTAGAGATGAACTGTGTAGAGATGAACTGTGTAGAGATGAACTATGTAGAGATTTCAAATCTGAGAGATATTCTTTTGCATTGATATTCTGTTTATTATTTTTATATGTGTAGAGATGCCGCGGTGTAGAATTAATCTTGTATAGAGATTTTTCTATGTGAAAAGAAACGTATTAGCTTGACTCGTATAGAGATAAATTTTGTGAGTTTTCAAAATGTAAACAAATTCTGTGTAGGCATGCACCACACCCTAAAAATTTAGATTATTAATTAGCATTATATTTGAAAAATTGCATCGATCAACTTCGATTCATAGTTATGTCAAAAAATAATAATCAAACTAATTCTTGATGTTTGAATATTTAAAATTTTTTAAAGGATTTTCTACTGTCATTTATAAAACAAACTACACGTAGCTTTCGAGATTTGGTAAGTACATTTAGACAGATTTTACATTAGCAATAACAAAATAATAAATATTCTTAAACATACTTTTCATTAATCTAATTTCTATGGAAAAATGAAACCACACATGACTGATTAATTTGACCAAGTTGTGTAAACTCATAATAAACCTTTTGATTTTTATCATTTTTTCTTTAATTTCACCATCTCCAATTATAAGAATATATATTCTTAGTTATTAAGTTATTCAGAACTTTATATAATTATTATTATTAGTGTTATTTTGTCATTAAAAAATCGTTAACCTTTTAATTGCTCTAAAGCCTCAATTTACATTGAAATATTGATTATTGATATGTATTTAAATTAAACTTTTTGAAGCTCAACAGCCACATTATAATAATCGTAACACATTCACTTATAATTCAACAAAAGTAAAAAGTGCAACTAACCTTTAGAAAAAAAAATTTTTGTTATTCTTAATGCTTTACATAATCATCAACAACATTTTTTCAATACTAACTTAATAATAACTGTTTCTGAAATTTTAAACTAACAATAAATTGTCAAAGGTATTAGAACTTCTTAATTTAATTCTTAATTCTTAATTTAATAAAAAAATTACCATTCCAGTGTCTGATCTTATAAAACCAACTGGTGGAGGTACTTGTATATTAGCAAAGTCTATCGCTTGGACTGCTGTTGGTATTGTAGCACGAGTACCTAAACATAAACATAATTATAATAGATGTAAATAAGTCTATTCAACATAATTACGTTTCTACTGAAATAATAATTTTCTGCAAGCAATCATTTATAATTCTAAAGTAAACAATATATCAAAGTTAATCACTAAATAAATATTATTTAATTTAATTGGAATTTAAGGGGGTATTCTAGTCTAGAGGTCTGAATTTCGAGCGTTTTTTGGCAATTAATATAAAAGAAGCTGTTAATATTTTTACTATACAATTTTTTATCATTTGTTTATTGATATTTCAAGAATACAAAAAAATACATTTAAAAAAAAAAAATAAATTTTCAAAAAGATATAAGTCCTTGAAGTAGAGAAAAAAAAAGACCGTGTCCTCGTGAAAAGGATTTCTCCCTTTGTATCCATCTGAAAAAAAAACAATGCCAAATTATTGATCAGTACAAATGTCATTATCGCACAAACCAAGAAAACTTGAAAAAAAAATTTTTTTCACAAAATGGCGGCTGTTTAAAAATAGAAGTCGATTTTTTTACTCATTTTTCAACTTCCTCCAATTTGTTAAAAATATTACAAATTTGAAATTTTCAATTTTTATTAGTTAGTGCGAAAGCGAGATAATTGAAGAATATTCATGCTAAATTTCATGGTAAATCGGCTGATTAGAACCTAAGATATCTGCATCACCGTATCGAAAAAAGTAGTTCCGAGAAAAACGCGTTTAAATTAAAGTTTAACATTCAGTTTCAGGCAGCGTAACTGATAAAATAGTACGTATAACTTACATTCTCTTAATCAGCCATCCCAGCTTCATACATTGGGCCTTCCTCTACTTCATATTGACTGTTTTCAGCATTTCTCTCTGTATAACGAGCAGTTCTTTCCTCTTTTGAAGCATCTGAAGCTCGAACCTCAGACCGTTCAATCCTTACTGCGTTGCGCCTAACAGCAAACCCATGGGATTCCAGACCTATTTTTATTCCCATTAGACTCATTATTTGTAAAATAGGATAAAAGCCTTCATTGAAAATGCAAAATGCTAAACAATTAGCAATCTCAATTGTCTGGGACCCGGCATGGATATGTTTGGGTGCAAATGTCCATATTAAAGAGTTAAGTGACTAGTTGTTATTTTGAGTTTCGCTGTCCAAGCAACGTTCTAATAAAGAATCATCTGATAAGCATTTGTAAATAGGTTTCATAACTTTTAAAACCTTATCAGTTAGAGGTGGATTTTCATGGTGAAAGTCATCCTCAGTTCCTTCGGCCGCTGCTTTCTGCCACTTGCACCAGCTGTCTGGTCCAGGAGGGCAATTCATGTGCTGAGGCTTCTTATCAGTTGAAATTTTATGCCAAGTACGTGGCTCATATTTTTCGTTTCATATCTTCAACGGATTTAGGATGACGACGGATAGCTAATCCGTAGTACGCAGACAACTGAGTGATTACTTTATCAGTCAATTTACCAGCACCGGCACTAAAACGGCTGTAACTTTGAAAATAATTTGAATTTTGAAAAATCCTTTCAGGGAGATATTTTTGAATATCTAAACTATCGAATTGTGAAAAAAAAACTTTTTCATTTTTTTCAAAATTCTAGACTAGAATACCCCCTTAACTGCAACTGTTTATATTATGAATGATTTTAAAATGATGTTGAAGTAAAATAATATATAAAAGTACTTTCTCTGAAATTGCTGCCAGTTTGACACAATAGTCTGCAAAGCTCCTGTCACCACTTGCTGAAAAGCCTCTTGACTTTTTTCCAAGTTCTCTAGTTGCTTACTTATATCTTTGAGAGCATCATTTTTGGATTTATAGGAAATGATTGCTGACTGTCATTACCGCTTAAAATGGAATTATTAGTTCCATTTGCTTCTACTACATTAATCATGTCAGATGTTTTTGGAAGCAAACTTTTTGCATCGCATTTGTACTTAGTATGGAAATTCTCACTCCATTATTTAGTGATATTGGAATTTTTTCAGGTTCTATGGATTTATCCTAAAAATATTGTAAAATTAATATAAAATAATTATATAAATTTTCGAAATTGCGTTGTTTGAATTGCTTTTCATTATACTTACATCATGCAACTGTCCACTATCACTGGCATGACTTGAATATTTCAATGTCATTTCTTTGGATGACTTTTTAAGTTTTTTGGGATTTTTTAGTTTCTTGAAAAAATAAGAAATAATTAAAATTAAAACATTTACAAACATTCATGATAATTTGTTGCAGCTTATCTGTCGATATTGAAGCTGAAATAGTATGGATAAAAAATGTAAACGAAAATTTAATTTCAAATTTGCTAAAAGCAACTTATTGTAATGAATTAAATTTTTTTAATTATCATTTATGTTGTACTTCTAGTCAAATTTTTATCATTTTTTTTTTTTTTCAAAGTTTTACAAGTATGGCTATTAATTATAAAACATTCTTAATTTTTATCAGGAACAACAAATCGCTTAGCACCTTTCTTAAAAATTTTCTAAAAAGTCCTATACTCATTAAAATCATTTCAAATTACTTTATAATTATCTCTAGAAGTATATGATTACCATAGAAAAAAGTTAAATAATATTACCATCTAAAGTAACATGTAAAGTCTATACTTTATTTTTTTTAGTTTTTTTATCGGTGCCACTTTTTTTGATTTTTTGTTTGGGTTCAGGTCCGTCAACGCTATAGAATCTCTTCTTTTTCTTTATAAAATATTTTTTTTTTTGCATATAAGAGATAATAATACTATTATTTAAAAAATTCAACGATAATATGAATAATATATGAGCCTAAGAATAAATGTACACTGACCTTGATTTTTTCTGCTTCGTTTTCAACTTTTACTACTGATGAATCTATTTTTTCTTTAAGGGACTGTTTCGGAGAGGTCACTTTCTGCGTCAGAGGGGTGACTTCTTGTAGAGGAATTTTACTCAAAGTTGGTTCAACATTTTCTTTAGCATAATTTTCATCATTTGATATATTTCCATCAATAATCTATCATAAATGTTAAAATACCCAGATTTTATTTCATCATCTCATAAAAGTCATTGCGTTTTTTCCACAAAGACTCATAAAAATATGGTTTTGTTTACCTTTTCGTTGTTAAATTATTTCTAAACATGATCTAATTTACTTTAACATGGTCGAATTATGAACAGCGTTATTTACATGCTTTTTCAATTAAATACTATTAAAAACAAAAGTGAAGAGATATAGATAAATTTTGGTACACTGCTTTAATAGGGCTTAATACATTTATCAAAAAAAAAAAAAAATAAAAATAAATACAATACTTTATATCAGTAAAACATAAATATTTTTCGGAAACAGAGAAATATAATTATTGGCTCCTGTTGAAAAAAAAATGACTTTCTTTAAAATAGCTTCAATATTGATGATTATAATTTCTCCTTCTACATTTACTGCTTGTATGATATGGAATAATTGCGTGTTTGACTGAAAACTTGTTGGAGCAGTTAATATCTGATTACCAAAAAGATAACAGGTATTGTTATGAGAAAAAAAACCGTTGATAAGTTTAAACTTTTTTGAATCTAACTGGACTACTGTGTCATTTGTTTTCTTCGGACGATTGTAAGCCGTGCTACGAAGTACCATTTTATTATAAATGCATCTGTCGAAGACTTTAACTGAAGAAATATCGTCGAAATATTTACTGATCAACACAACCAGTTTATCGTTAGGTGATTCTTCATCGCCGATCAGAAAAGCATGGTTATCACTTCGGGTGCAAATTTTTAGTTGATGCGGCTTAAATAAATCCTTACAATATTTACGACATGTCTCGGATTCAGTATTGTAGTCAATGTTACATCGAATATTTTTTTCTTTTAGTACTGAGTTTACTATTTGATTTGATACACCACTGACTCCAGTAATGTAATGTTTAATAAGGAAAATCATGCTTTCAAAAAGAAAAGCCGAAGTTGACCACAACGGTTCACTTTGTTTGACAGATTCTACTAGATGAAACAACGAATGTAAATTAAATGTCATTGAACTAACACCATAAATTATTTGACAATCACGTACAAATTGAATATTTATTTCACATATTATAAGGTCCCTTTCTCTTATATTGTCAGTCATTAAGACATAAATGCTTGACACTAATAAGAAATATGACTGAAAACATTTTTCATTGAGAATACCAGATAAACACGGGACGCTATCAAATAATAACCACGACTCCCATTCCGAAGCTTTCCACTTTGCTGTGTGGTCAATAGTTCTTACAAGTCGATGAATTTCTTGTGGTCTTTTAATGTTTAGCTGACGAGCTGCAATTTTTTTTCGTTGTTCGGGCTTTAAATAATACTCAGTCCCTGGCTTACTCCACAATGCCCAAAGTTGTCGTGCCACTACCAATAGAATGCCGTGCATTTAATCTAAAGGAAAACCCCATACACAATCGAAATGATTTAGTTTTCGCATTGCACAATTACCTTTGACTCCGTTTATTAGTTTCCGCAATTTTTCAACTTCTTCGACATCTTTAGTATGGCTATCTTTTGTCCGCAGTAGTGAAGCTTGTTGAGTGATTGGGTATCTAACAGCAAAACTATCATAAACTCCAGTCGCATAACACCAGCTACAGCCCGAATACCCATTAAGGGGGGAAATACGTGTAGAGGCTTGAAAAAATTCAAAATTTTTTTTTTCATAAATCGCTTGTAAAACTATTGAAAAATATACAGTTAAAATTTCAGGTCAAAATTATTATTCGTTCAAAAGTTACAAGCGATTTAGTAAGTGCGCTCGGTACAGCGCCCGAGAACATAATTACCTGAACGGAGCGGTCGGTTAGGGTCGAGTAGGTAGTCATTCATATACTTCCAGGTATCTGTGAAAATACTTACAATTCGATATATGATCATATTCACAGTGCTGCTAAAAAAATATTTGAATTTTGTTGTAAGAAAGCTGTAGATGAAGAAAAAAAAGAAAATGAGAAGCACGAAAGACCTCTTCTTAATTTTAAAGTATCTGGTGATGGAACTTGGAGGAAACGAGGATTCAAATCATTATTTGGCGTTACAACTCTAATAGGCTATTATACTGGAAAGGTTGTAGATTTAGTTGTTCGGAGTAGTTATTGTCATGCGTGTGCAATATGGAAGAACAAACCGAAAACTTCACCGGAATATATAGCTTGGGAAGAAAACCATGATGAAGAAAGCTGCACACAAACACATGAAGGATCTGCGGGAAGTATGGAAGTTGAAGCTATCAAAACGATGTTTACAAGGTCAGAAGAATTACACGGAGTAAAGTACGGTAATTATATAGGCGATGGAGATTCCAAAACATTCTCAGCAGTGATAAAATTGAACCCGTATGGTGATGAACTGACAGTAACTAAAAGCGAATGTATAGGTCATGTGCAAAAAAGAATGGGAACGCGACTCCGGAGCGTAAAAAAAGAAAAACAATTGGTTGGAAGAGGAAAGTTGACAGAAGTTTTAATAAAAAAATTAAGCACTTACTATGGACTAGCAATTAGGAGAAATGTAAATAGCGTTGAAGACATGAAAAATGAGATATTGGCAACTTATTTCCATATGATATCAACAGATGATAATCCACAACATGACAAATGTCCAAAGGGTGTAGATAGCTGGTGTAAGTGGAACGAAGCTAAAGCTCTGGGGACAGAACCTCCAAAATATCCGACACCTTTGCATCCTGACGTTCAAAAAGCGATTTTTCCAATTTATCAGGATTTATCCCGGGTAGATTTATTGGAGAGATGTTTAGGAGGCCATACTCAAAATGCTAATGAAAGTTTTAATTCAACTATTTGGCGTATGGCCCCTAAACATTTGCATAGTGGTTTAAAAACTATTGAAATTGCTGCATACTTGGCTGCTTGCTTATTCAATGAAGGCAGTTCAAGTATTTTATTAGTCATGAACGAGTTAGGTCTCATCGTTGGGAACAATAGCTTCAATCACGCACAACAATCCGACAGTCAGCGCGTAACCCGTCAGAATCGACGCAGCTCCTTGGACAGTAAAGAAGCCCGAAAAGCACGAAAAGAAAAGCTACAAGCTCAAAATGAAGCATATGAAGCTGAAGAAGGCTTACAATATGGTGCTGGAATAGCTGATTAATTGGTAAGTTGTTTCAATTCGTTTAATACAACTTTATATTAACCTTTTGGCACCGTGGCTTTATTTACCAGTAACAATTTATCGAAACAAAAATTTTTCATAAAAAATTATCATACAAAAATTTCTCACATGCAAAAATTCTCACTCAAAAATTTCTTGATTAAAAATTTTCACAGAGCAAAAATTATCATTTAAAAGTTTCTCAAATATTTTATTTTCACTTTATCATTAAAAATTCATAATTAAATAAATATTAATTTTAATAATAATTAATAATACCAAATAAATTTTGACAATGAGAAATATTGCCTTTGTGAAAATATCGAACAAGAAATTATTGCTGATAATTTATGTCGCGAGAAATTATTGCATGACAAAAAGAGACGGTCACCTTAACTTTTCATCACTTATTTTTAAACGCGTTTTTCTCGAAACTAGTTTTTTCGAACTAGTGTACACTCTAGCTTAAAAAGTTTTTAACCAATCATCTTCAAATTTAGTATATTATTTCTTTACATAATTGTGCTGAATATGAACCTCAATCAGAAGCAATTTTTTCATTTTAACTAATTTTCTTATACTAAACAATAAACAAAAAAAAGGTAAAAAAACATGACTTACTTTCACAGCCGTCAAAAAAATGAAAATTTTTTTTTTTTTTCTTTAAAATGAGGTTCATATAGAAGATACATGTCTAAAAAAAGTTATAATTTTGATGCATTGATTTCAGATAAAAATTATGGCCTCCATGATGTACACCAGTTGCGAAGTCGGACGACAACCTACGAGATGTATCAGCTGATATCTTTACTACTTTTTAAGTTTTATTCTTGTAAATGTAAATTTTTACTCTTTAATATATGTATAAAATAACCCAAAAGTTTGAATAAATAATATTAATTTTTTATACCTTTAAATAATTGATTAAAATCTGCTCGAAAACGGCCATCTACACGTATTTCCCCCCTTAATGTCACTCATCTCTGAAGCTGTTTCCTGATTTCGAAAAGTTGGAACTATAATCCTTCTGCTTGCAATTAGCTTCTCTAACTCCGTAATTGTTTCTAGAAGAGCATGAATACTATGAGTACATCGATCAATTAATTCGATAATGGACATACATTAAATATGACAAAATTATAATAACAAAAACCGGGAAAAAAGTAAATAGTTAAAAAATTTAAAATTATCAAGTAATATTCCTATATCAATGATATTATTAAATGCCGTAATGAGTAACAGAAAATAAAAAATATCTTTGAAGGATGTAGATTCATCAGTCGGAAAATCTATTTGAAAATCGTTTTTTGTTAATACTCGATATTTCAGAATGATAATTGATTACGCGTAATGTATACTAAAAACATTGAAATCATTGTGTGTAATAAAAATTATAGAAATAAGTTTTATCCATTTAAGAAATATTTGGCACATAGACATTATGACGTTTTACAAGCCTGCAGATGATAAATATACTTAAATAAGACTTTGAATAGTACACAATAAATTAAGAAAAGAATAAATACCTTCAACATTAATGAGCACAGCTAATTTTGGTTCCTCATTCTTATAATGAACAAAATATTGCTTGTTTTTATTAGGTGGCAACGGAATTTTGTCATAGTTGTGTGTCAAGGCGAACGGAATCGTATCAAATTTATTTTCAGCTATCAATTTTATGTAGGCAAATATCTCGTCTCTCGTCCTTTATCAACTAGAATATAATAGTAAACCTTGATTCCCAGTGAACACATGACTTCAATATGACGTCATTTATAAGTCATAGGAATGTCACAATATTTTACGTAAATATGACGTATAATTGACCTGTGATCCAATTATGATGTAAAAATATATGATATATTTTTGACATCATACTGATGTAAGTTTATTACTTCTCTATGATGTAACGGAAATGACTTAGATATTACGTACAACTGACATAATATATAAACTACAATATTACGTCACATTAATGCCATCATTGTATGTTGTAACGGGGTGGTTAGCCCTGTCCAATTGGTCACCCCTTTCCTCTTTGAAAAGGGCGCCACTGGGATTTTATACTCGGTGTCCCAGAAACCGGGGAGCATGAGAAGGAAAGATCGGGTCGTGAGAAGTTGAGAAAGGCTGAAAAATTAATACTGAGAAACAATTATTAACAATTTAATTATTTATTCAATATAAACAATTTTATTTTAACAAAATTCCTTAATAATATTACCCTTAAAATTAACCTATCAATTACTTAATTGTGAGGACCTCTCACCTACGCAGGCACTTGCCAAAACTTATAACTAAATATCCTTAAATTCTTTCAACTATAGATCATTACGCATCTATCTTCTTACTTAATCATAGACCATTACGCATCTATACTTAATTTCTAAATTTAATCATAGACCATTACGCATCTAGATTATTAATTCCTTAACCCTCGTCCAACTGACGGAATACCATATAATCTTACTAAATTTCATATAAAATCATTCACCGGACGTTAACTTCATTTCTCAAAATTCTTTTATTATTCATACATCTTAATTACCAATAAAACTATATCCCAAACTTCGTATTCTCCAAATTTACCAAAATTACGCCCAACAATTTCTTAATACAAAATTCCGACCTTCAATTTTAATTCATTAAATTCATTAATCCATCTTACTTAACTAAATTCATTTTTAACTTACTTAACTAAATTTTCAACTAAAATTATCAATCAATTTATTCTACTAAACTCACTAATTTATTTTATTTCTCAATCTCCACTAATAATCTTTACAAAATCCACTAAATACTTTTATTGACAAAGTTCATTACTCATCTTCTAAATTTACTAGATTCATCAATTCTTCTTAGCTAATTTCTCTAATCAATTATTCTTAAACTCAATAAATTTCTTAATAAATTCATTCGCTAAATTAACTACTTTAATTTCCCAAAAAAATTCTAAATATCAACTGTTATAATCCTAAGCGTCTTAACAAAATTTCTCAGCCATGGAACTCTCTAGAATGACCTTCACTGACTTAATTACGCATTTTTATTTCTTATTCCAATTTACTTTTCTTTATATCTCGAAAATTATTAACTAAATTAATTTATTATAGCCAGCAGGCCTATAATAAATTACTGATTAAATTATCTACAGTAAATTCACAAATAACTATTAATCTCATTCTTATAAAATAAATGTCCAATAACAAAAACTAGCTAAATGACCTTGGCGCATGAATTTCTAAAGTACAAAACTTGCTAATACTAAGATGACCGCTCAAGAAATTAAATTTAATTATTTTGGCCTCTTAATTAGATTATTAATTAATTTGGCCTAAAATAACTTAGAATACCTGACAACTGAAACCGGTACTCCAGCGATGAAATCTTTTCCCAGTAGAAAGAAAATGACGGGATCGGCTTCACTGTGCTTACTGACTTCCAAGGCTCCAGAAACTCGTATCTCCAAATTACACCCAGCTCCCGATCTTATCCTCGATCAATTTATCCTAGAAATTCCAGTAAATAAATATTTCGAATAAGACGAAGATCGTCAGCCAAATGGCCTAACGACAAGTAATTTTTAACGAAATACCAGACAATAAAATTTAATCGCTTCGTTCCATTCGTGAAGCCTTAAGAAAGCAACTACTTACTTGTCTTAGAAAATTATCCCACGCTGGAACACAGTTACTTAACGTACTCGCAAAATTTGCAGGAAGAAAGAGGGTCTTGACACCAGTGCAGCCAGATCGTAGGATTTTTTTACCCCCACTTTGAGCCGTTTTCAATGGGCTTAAACGGGAAGATACCACAAAGTGGGGGTAAAAAAATCCTACGATCTGGCTGCACTGCTTGACACAACACCCGGCGTTTTTATAACCTCTGCTCGTGCTCTCCAACTTCGCTCCCGCGCTTCATTTTCCGGGGACAGCGGTGGGGACTCCGCGATACATACGACCCGGTGACGAGTCGTACAACTACTTCATCGCGCTCCGAAGGTAAAGAGTAGCTCCTACTCACCGCGGCACGATAATCAAAATTAAGTCCCGCGGGAATTCAAATTCCCTGTCACAATGTCATAACGACGTAAGTTTAACATCATGCATTTACATCAGTGACAAGTCATGGTTGTACGTAATCTTGACGTAAGTTTAACATCATGCGTTTACATCAGTGACAAGTCACGGCTGTACGTAATCTTGACGTAAGTTTAACATCATGCGTTTACATCAGTGACAAGTCACGGTTGTACGTAATCTTGACGTAAGATTAATATCATGTGTTTACATCAGTGACAAGTCACGGTCGTACGTAATACCGATACCGTTGTGAGTCATTATTTAACATCAATAATTTGTCACAATTGTACATAATACTGACGTAATTTGAAAGTCATTTTCTAAATCAGTGACAAACGATTATTTTCCATTATATTGATAAAATTTGGGGGGGGGGTGTATTTTTTTAATATTATCGATTGATCAAAATTTATCAAATATAAAACTTCTTTAACAAGATGTCTAATTTACAATTAATCGCTAAATATTAGTGAAAATTGGTTTAAAATTTAGTAAGAATCAGGAAGAGGTAAACAGTTGATTTAAGCCGGTACCTTGCAAATTTAAGTCCGTTCTTAATAAAAAAAATTTATAATTTATAATATCAATGAATATATTCTAACATATTAGCAAATAACATACAAAATATTTTTCATTTACGTTTTTAATAAAAAAACATACAAATTAAATACATGTGGGATATAAATTTTTTATATCTTTGCTTGTATGTTTCCATACACTGCAGAAAAAAAATCTTGACTCAAAGGTAAATTTCTTTGGACCAAGAATATATTAGAGATGACTGAAAATTTCGTGAATGAAGTCAAAATTTCTTGACACTAAAACACTTCTTGCTCCAATATAACTTCGGCCACCGTCAAAATTTTCTTGGTGCAAGAAATACTTTTTTTTCGGTACATATGTTTCTCACTTATATTTTTTCCATGAATTTAGGTACTTTTATCCATTGTAAAAATGTTTTCGACTTCATTCAGTATAAATGACTTGGTGTGAAACTGATAACAAAATACCGAGTTCAATTTATGTGGCATGAACTCTAAATTTTTAAACCGTCAAGCGAGTAAACATATAATTTCTTATGATTTCGCGTCAAGAAATTAAATGTCAGTCATTTAAATATTGCACTATTACTTGAAAAATAATTTTCTGACATTAGTACTGCTACTTATGAAACATTGTATTTGAAATAATTCAAACAGTTCCATGATTGTTATTGACGAGACTAATAATATTTTATACAGTAAAAAATTTTGCGTCATTGCGTCAAAAACTTTAGTGTTAAAAATTTTTGTGTCAAATATTTAACTTTTTTAAATGTAAATTTAACATTTATTGTGTTGAATCAACATAAAAAAATGTTAAATATTTAACATAAAAATTTTTAACACAAAATTTTTTGACACAATGACGTAAAATTTTTTTACTGTATACATCAAGTTTCATAATGTTGTTAGTATGTTAAATTAAAGAAATTCAAATTTCGAAAAAAATTGAAATTAAAAAGGAATATAGATTAAAAAAATGGTATACTTAAAAGAGTTGAAATTAAAAAAAAAATCTAAATTTTGTAAATTGAAATTTTAAAGAAGAAAAATCCAAATGAAAAATACTAAATTTTCGGAAAAAATTAAATAAAAAAAAAGTTCGAGTCTTGAGAAATCAATAAGAATTAAAAAATATTCAAATGACACGGATACGTCGTTTACTCTGAAAAAATTTCACTCTGTGAAAGTTCTCTGTGTCCGCAGAGAGTCTAAAGTTCTCTGTGTCCGCTTTTAGACGAAAATTTTTGAAAGTGTAAGATTCAATCAATTTTTATGAAAATTTATAAATTGCCTATTCATTACCACAAGTTTCACTAGCGAGCCTTTTATAAGAGTTTTTACAAAGTTTTATAGAACTTTATGAAATTTCATGAGTTTAATGAAATTTTATGAAATTGTATAAATTATTAGAGTTGAATTTTATATAATTCCAGCTCTTAAAATCCATTTAATCTCAGAAAAAATTATGAAATAAGCATTTTTCGTCATGTAAGGCTTATCAAATAAGTTATTTATTACGTGACATGAACCGTTACTTGGACAAGTGAGCAGCGTTCCAGACTCCGATACGTGAGGACCCAAGTTCGAGCCCAGCATATCTCAGGATTTTTTCATCAAGTATCAACATATAACTAGTGTTTCAAACTTTGTAATAAGTCCACAACACTATAATTAATTTCAAAATTGCCATCTTTTTATTTTTGAGAAATTTTTTTTTTTTAATTTTTTCTGAGGTACAATTTTTACATCACTTACATCACTTTTACGTCATAATGACATAACATCATTATCATGATATAGACATCACGGGTATGTCATATTGACGTCATAAATGTCATTGAGACATAATACTGACGTCACGACTACGTCATATTTTAACGTCAGAATCTTACGTCAAGAAGTGTGAAATAATGAGTCACATATGACTCATTCGTGACTTGTATCTTACGTAAATCCTGACATAGCCCAATGTCATTTTGACGTCACAATGACGTAAACGTGTTTACTGGGTTATTGGAAAAAATTTGAAATTATCTAAAATTTTAATGTGAATATAACGAATTAATTTCATATTTTTCCTATGAAAATATATATATACATATATATATATATATATATATACTAGCTGTTACCCGCCCGCTCCGCTGGGCACTTAGCATTGTATTTAGAATTTAATAGAATTGTATTTTTAGATCTAGACTTGAAATTAAATTCGAGTATTGTTTTGACTTGCACAGATTCCAAATTCCATCGGATTGGCCTGTACCTTTTATCTATGTGATTATTCTAGCTATGGCAACGGTAACCATGGCAACGGCAACCATGGTAACGGCAACCATGGCAACGGTAACCATTGCAACGGTAACCATTGCAACGGTAACCATGACAACGGTAACCATGACAACGGTAACCATGACAACGGTAACCATGACAACGGTAACCATGACAACGGTAACCATGACAACGGTAACCATGACAACGGTAACCATGACAACGGTAACCATGACAACGGTAACCATGACAACGGTAACCATGACAACGGTAACCATGACAACGGTAACCATGACAACGGTAACCATGACAACGGTAACCATGACAACGGTAACCATGACAACGGTAACCATTGCAACGGTAACCATGACAACGGTAACCATGACAACGGTAACCATTGCAACGGTAACCATTGCAACGGTAACCATGGCAATGGTTGATTAGCATGGATGGTGGCGGGGGGGGGGTGAGTTCTATAATTGATGGGTGCCACTTGATGGTTTCTTAGATTGGCGAATCAAAATGACATTTTCTAAAAAAAAAAAGAGAGAGAGATATCGGGAAGGGGGAAGAAGGCACGGGAGGGGAGGGGAAGAATGAGAGGGGGGAGGGGGTAGCATACGTGATGGTAGACGAAAAATCCATTTTGGCTAGGAATTGCGTAAAATCCGTTCTTAGTGAGCGTCTACATCACGAATGGAGTAACTATGCTAAATTTCAAGTCAATCGGGCGAATAGTTTCGGAGATCTCGTGATGAGTGAGTGAGTGGTATTTCGCTTATATATATATAGATTATCTTAAATCTTCCTTTTTTTATAATAATTTAACGATATTGTTGTTAAATTTTAGAGAAGATACATCAAACACAATTTACCATTTTAATTTTAATCATTAAAATCAGTATAATCATTTAACAATATCAACATTAATATTTATGTTATATTTATCTGTTTTATGATATAATGGAGTTCATCCTTCATGATCATTCCAATACATATTAACTATTTCAGTTATTAATGATTTAGCTATTCTTTCTTAAAAAAAGTATGATTATGAATTCCTACTGTCCCAACAATCAATCGATAAAAATCGATGTATTTGCCTAACATTGTATAGAATAATACTGTTGAATAATAATTGTATAGAATATTTGTATTTAGTAACTTTCTACTTTTATTCTAATCAATCCTCTGAATTTAGTTTACAACCTAATTTGTTATTACAATTTATTTATTTTAACAGTTGTTATAGCAACGGTAACCATTGCAACTGTAACCATGGCAACTGTAACCATGGCAACTGTATCCCTTGCAACGGTAACCATGGCAACGGTATCCATGGCAACAGTAACCATGGCAACGGTAACCATGGCAACGGTATCCATGACAACGGTAACCATGGCAATGGTAACCATGGCAATGGTAACCATTGCAACGGTAACCATGGCAACGGTTGATTAGCGTGGGTGGCTGCGTTGGGGCGGGGTGAGTTCTATAATTGATGGGTGCCACTTGATGGGTTTCTTAGATTGGCGAATCAAAATGACATTTTCTAAAAAAAAAAAAAGAGAGAGAGATATAGGGAAGGGGGAAGAAGTCACGGGAGGGGAGGGGAAGAATGAGAGGGAGGGGAGGGAGTAGCATACGTGATGGTAGACGAAAAATTCATTATGGCTAGAAATTGCGTAAAATCCGTTCTTAGTGAGCGTCTACATCACGAATGGAGTAACTATGCTAAATTTCAAGTCAATCGGAGATCTCGTGATGAGTGAGTGAGTGGTATTTCGCTTATATATATATATAGATATATATATATATATATATATATATCTATCTATATATATATATATATATATATATATATTTGGGCATTAGTTTGGGCATTTCCGGTGAAAATTCCAAATTTGGCCGGAAGTGCCCAATTAAATTTCCTGTTAAAAAATTCTATGAAAATCAAATACATCGTCTCACTCCAAAATATCTCAGAAAATGCCCAAACGCAGCCCCTGTTAAAAGCGGAACTCAAAATTCCAATTTTAAAAGGTTCTCCACGGGAGTTACATTTTGGCACACCCTAATATATATATATATATATATATATAGATATATATATATATATATATATATATATATATATATATATATATATACAGTTGTAACGGGGTGGTTAGCCCTGTCCAATTGGTCACCCCTTTCCTCTTTGAAAAGGGCGCCACTGGGATTTTATACTCGGTGTCCCAGAAACCGGGGAGCATGAGAAGGAAAGATCGGGTCGTGAGAAGTTGAGAAAGGCTGAAAAATTAATACTGAGAAACAATTATTAACAATTTAATTATTTATTCAATATAAACAATTTTATTTTAACAAAATTCCTTAATAATATTACCCTTAAAATTAACCTATCAATTACTTAATTGTGAGGACCTCTCACCTACGCAGGCACTTGCCAAAACTTATAACTAAATATCCTTAAATTCTTTCAACTATAGATCATTACGCATCTATCTTCTTAATTTCTTAACTCTACATAGACCATTACGCATCTATTCTTAATTTCCTAATTCAATCATAGACCATTACGCATCTAGATTCCTAATTTCTAAATTTAATCATAGACCATTACGCATCTAGATTCTTAATTTCTTAAACCCTCGTCCAACTGACGGAATAACAAACAACATGTTTTACCCAATAAAAACTTCTTAATTATTCAATTATCTGAACTAATTTCACATAAACAACCTCGTCTACCTGACGGAATACCATATAATCTTATTCAATTCCACATAAAATCATCCACCGGACGTTAACTTCATTTCTCAAATTTTCTTAAATAAAATTTTAACCAATTTTCCTTAAATAAATTTAATCTCCAGATTAACTTAATTTACCAAATTCACCAAATTTTCTTATCGAATTTATCTAATAAATTATCCTTAATTCAATCAATTATTTAATAATTGATTTAGCACTTTTCTAACTTAAACAATTCAATTACATTTATCCACCGGCCTAAATTTAATTTTCCAAAACTTTACAATACTATCATAATCTACTAAATTTTACGCCAACACTTGTTTACTGCAAATAAATTTTACTACATTACATAATCACTAAATTTCTATACTAGTTCACTTACTAAATTTTCTACTAATATTTTCAATTAATAAATTCTACTGAACTCATTACAGGATTTACTAAATTTAATCTTCCTAGACAAAATTCTAAACATCAACTATTCGAATCCTAAGCGTCTCAATACAACTCTTAACTACATACATTCTAGAATGACCTTCACTGACTTAATTACGCATTTTCATTTCTTATTCAAATTTACTTTTCTTTGTATCTCGAAAATTCTTAACTAAAATTAATTTATCATAGCCAACAGGCCTATAATAAATTACTTATAAATTCTCTACAGTAAATTCACAAATAAACTATTAATCTCATTCTTTTAAAATAAATATCCAATAACAAAAACTAGCTAAATAACCTTGGCGCATGAATTTCTAAAGTACAAAACTTGCTAATATAAAAATGACCGCTCGAGAAATTAATTTTAATTATTTCAGCCTCTTAATTAAATTAATAATCAATTTTGGCCTAAAAAAATCGAAAATACCTGGAGACTCAATTATTGTTTTATCCAACGACGACTGATACTCCGGTCCAACTTGGCTGGCTCCGCCGCTTGACGTCTTGTCGTCTCAAACCACTATGTTAGCTTCCGGTCAGGGCTTGTCCAATTCCAAATACCGTAATAAACTCCTCAGTAGTTGCTTTCTATCGTCGGCGTTCAAAACTGCACTCTCTTGACTTATCTAATCTCAACAAGGTCACTGATTCACAAAAGGCAAAAGGCCACTGGCTTCCAGAAGGGAAAAAGCCTCGATGTTTTTCGTGCTCGCTCTTTTATAACCCTCAGCTCAGGCTCTCGAACTTTCCTATTGTTACGCCCCGCTTCATTTTCCGGGAACAGTAGTGGGGAATCTTGATTAGCACGCCCGGTGACAAGTCGAAACTCTTGTCAAAAATCGAAAAGTAAGGGAAAACCCTTACCTACCGTGCGTCAATTATCGGGGTCGATAATGACCCCGGGAAGTTCGATTTTCCCTGTTACACAGTATAAGTACAGAATCACAAACAAAAATTTTCTTTTAAACTTCAACACTTATCAACAATAAAATTATTAGTTTAACTGTAAGCAAATAATATACATAAAAATTTATATAATGTAAATATGACGAATTAATTTCATATTTTTCCTATGAAAAAAAAAAAATATATACAGTATTTTTGTATCAACAAATAAAATCTAATTTTTAATAATTTTATAGCTCATTTTTATTGTATATTTGAACTTTTACAGCCAATAATTTTCTAATAGGAACTACTAGATTCTACTAGTCAAACTGAAAATTCCGATACGATCCAATCGATCACAAAAGTTGTTCGAATAAGTACAGAATCACAAACAAAAATTTTCTTTCAAACTTCAATACTAATCAACAATAAAACTATTAGTTTAACTGTGAGCAAATAATATACATAAAAATTTATTCAATTATTAATGGATGTTCAAAATGTTTTTTAAATTTTTTACTACACAATCTGGATTGAAAAATTTTTCTACAACCTCTAAAATGAATTTTAACAGCCTATACACTGACGAACTTGAACAATAATTGGAGATTTTTTAATTATAGAAAAATTTTATGCTGGAACTGTGAGATGTATATAAAACACAATTTTTTAATGTAGCGTATTGGTTTTTAAGAGTAAGCTCGTTAAGATAAATTTTAAGTTTTTCTATCCCAATGTTTATTTATTTTTTCACCATTATTACTCAATATCAAAAAATAGTACAATATTTTTTTTTTAGATTATTAATAAAAACAAATTATCAATATCTAATTGCATGTTTCAAAAATTATAATAGAAAACGAACTAAATGAAACTAGGATTTTCTTAAATACAATTAATACTTACTTTTTACAACAGTTTTTTACTGTGATTTAAATTTCTTCGATAGAAATTCAGTTTTATATATTTTAGAAAAAATCTTTGTAAAATTCTTATGCTTATTAAAATGTAGAAACACTTTTGAAATAATACACTGGTTAATAAAACACGCAATAATAAGCACACTAATAGAGCATGTTGACGGATTACCGGTCAAGAAACAACTGAAGCAACGTGACTGCAGGCAACGTGTCATCGAGCTTTTATGATTTGTATTGTGTTCAGAAATACCTTACCCCTTCCACCGGCGTCTTAACTGAATATGATTTCCAACACAAACACATTCACACAAAAAATTACATTATCGCAAAATATTTACTACGAATTTCACTTCACTAAATTGTGAAGATATTCAAGAATTTATTTTTATTATTATTATTATTATTTAAAGGTTTTAAATATTATAAAATATTCAATAAGAAAGTTTAACATAAAATTAAATTAGCTAGATTATTTTTAGTTCCCGATCCACCGCTAGAGCGCGAAAAATTTGGTTACGCGTCCGTGCGAAGACTGTTGTTCCAAAATTGTTAAAAACAATTTTAAAAAAACGCTTTTGGCAACCTGATTCCGATCAGAGATTTTATCTGTCTTAAGTTCGCTAGTCGCTGGATTGTGTTTTCATCAATCAATTTGCTTTGAGTTTGGTCCGCTGGGATAAAATCAAGGTAAGTTGATTTTACATTAATTAATTTTTAGTTAGTGTGTGTCTCTGGATACTCACTTACTAAAAATTAATTATTACTTTCCCAGTATCTTCGCCTTCTGCCGAGATACTGTTGGTACGCAAACCGAGTAGGTGGGGCAAGAACCCTGGTTGGAGGGAACCATTGGGCAAGGCCTGGACCAGATCTTGGCCAGCCGTCATGCCAGTGTTCCAAGCCTTGGCATGAGGCTAGGGTGAGCCTCGGCTGACCACTGGGCGGACAATGGTCCGAGCCTTGGATGATGGCCATGTTCCAAGCCTTGGGAAACAAAAACACAAGGCTTGGGCCGAGTCTTGGGAAACAAATGGCCCAGGGCTCGGACCAAGCCTTGGGGAACTAATTTACCAGGACTAAAAAAAATGCAAACATTATTAAAAAATTAAATTTGATTTTAATTGTATTCGCGATTTTACGGTTTATTATCAGCTTTACATTATCGTATCTCGCGATTACACCAGATTACCTTGAAAAAATCTTTGCTCACGATGGGAATCGAACCTGGGTCACCCGCGTTGAAGTCTCGAACCGTACTGACTTCGCTGCACTTCGTAGTAACACTAACAGATTAGTTTTAGTTAAGTTAAACATCACTCAGTCATTTTGCTTTATTACATGATGTTCCATAATTAAAATTGAACTTATAACTGCTAAAAATTTTGTATAGTTCAGATAATATAATTTGTTGACAGAATACAGTTATGAAATGTTTTTTTTTAATTCATTTGATTTCAACGAAATAATTAAATTTTCTATTACCAAAAATAAATACATGATCATAATTGAGTACATCTAAATTAAGAAATTGTCACTTTTAATTTATAGAAAAGTAACTACTTAGTATAATTTCATTCAATAATTTTTTTTTACGAAATGTTCTTACTATTATTTAAGATAATGTGACTATAAATAATGAATAATTGAAGCATTTTTTAGCGTTAGATTTTCTTCATAAAAAATTAATATTTTTTATCATTGAAAAAAATTTTTCTATGATTCAATTAAAGCACCAAGCTAGTTCTGAATTTATATTTGGTCCGATAGTAATAACTTCCCAAGGCTCAATTTGGAAATATCGAACCATTGAGCCAAGTCTCAAGCTAGACCCGGGCCAAGCCTCGGGTGTCAGTGACTTCCCAAAACTATAGTTTCACTGATAGATATATTTGTATTAGAAGTAATTTGTATATGTGTAAGAGAGTGATAAGCAAACTTACTTGTTAACAATTTTTTTCAATATTTTTTTTGTGGAGAAAAATAAACATTTTTAAAATATTCACAATATGTATCAGTATTTAATTTATCATTTTTTATTCACATGAAAACTATTTTTTGAGCAGCTTCGAGAGTTTTATACATTTTTCAGCAACAAAGAAATGATAGTTAGAAATAATTGGTCAACGATTAATAACTATATTTATTAAAATTTTTTTGTTGACAAGTCATTTATTAAATTCTTCTATCAGTGTTCGAAGCATTGGGCCAAGTATCGAACCGGGTTTAAGTCCGTGGTGATTTTTCAAGGCTTGGTTGAAATGTATCGAGACATTGGGCCAAGCATCGGAGCAGGCCTCGGCCAGTTGTAATCTCCCAAAGCTTGGTTCCAAAATATTGAACTATTGGGCCAAGCTTCGGGCCAGGCTTGGGCCAGTGGTGTACCTCAAGGCTCGACTTGAAAATGTCGAACCATTGGGCTGAGCCTCGGACCAGGCTTCGGTCAGTCGTGATCTCCCAAGGCTTGGTTCCAAAATATTGAACCATTGGGCCCGGCCTGGGCCACTGGTAACTTACCAAGGCTTGGCAAAGTAACAAATGGTCCAAGGCTGGGCATTGGCAAACCCTACCTGGGAAGGATT
Source organism: Cotesia glomerata (assembly GCF_020080835.1). Lineage (NCBI taxonomy): Eukaryota > Metazoa > Arthropoda > Insecta > Hymenoptera > Braconidae > Cotesia > Cotesia glomerata. The sequence goes on from NC_058160.1 coordinate 17,967,512, forward strand.
TGATCCGCTTGTGCCTGGGAATAGAGTCAGAAGCTCCTGGACGACGCCGAATCACCAGGAAGGGGGAACTAGCTTTGAGTTCACTTAGTTCGCGATTTGAATTACCGACCGCCTGTTTATTATTGATCATTTAAATTTCGTTTAAATTAATTTTTGTAAAAGACCTAACTGCATTACTCTGTATTTATTGTTACTAAATTATATTTTTTTTTATCAACTGTTAAAAGCAATTAAGTTCATTTAATTTTAACTAATTATTTATCTGATTAAAACTTCCTCAATAAAATTGACCCTGGTTCCGGCGAGCTTACGAGCTGAGGATTTACCTGTTACAAAATGGCGTTCGAACAACGGACCCGTTAAAATATTGGTTATAACTAAATTAAAATTAACTAAATTCATAATAAGACTATTCACTGTAACAAATTAAAAATGTTTACTCGAACTCCACCCCAAAAAACCTCATATCTATGGGCACTACGTAAAGATGATTTATTTGCCGAATTAGAAAAATGGGATGTCCCATACGATAAATCCGCGTCTCTGATCGAACTACGACATACCCTCCGCGATTTTCTAGTACAAAAGAAACTCATGAATAATGACCGCATTAATAGTTGTGACAATATACACTGAGAGAAAATTTTATTCAAGAGTAATAAAAAAGTTTATTTGGACTTGAAAAAAAAACTTAGTTAATATTAATAAAATTATATTTCATATAAATAAAATTTTCTTAAAGACTAATAAAATTTTATTAGTATTTAATAAAATTTTTATTAGTATTTAATAAAATTTTATTAGTATTTGATAAAATTTTATTAAATACTAATGTGTTTATTAAAATAACTACGAGCGTCGCTTTCGTTTGCTGTCACAAATTCGCGCAGTTTGTACTCGCTCCTGAAGTATTACAACAAAATAATAATTCAAACAAAAAATAAATAAATATTTATCGATTTTTTTAATTTATTAAAATACATAAAAATATAGAAGTTAAATGTGCTAAAACACTAATATGAAAAAGTTGTTAGAGGATTGGCAATTATTATCTTTGTGGCCTATTTTTTCAGGTAAGTTGTTAAAAAAATTATTTTTAATTAATATACATAATTCATGTTCCATAATAAAATATTAATTTTTATTAACTATAATAAATTTTCACAGTAAAACTTTTTAATAAATAGTAAATAAGATTTTCCAACGAGACATCCTAACCTAACCTATTTGTTTACTCCCGACTGATATCCCCTAGCGGATCCGATTACACCGAATACACTAAAATCACACGGTGTAAATGTGAAAAAATTACACTGTACTTACACCAGAGTACCACGGTGTGTTACAGTAGGATTTCAGTGTAGACACAGCGGTGATCAAAAACTGCTGCGTTACACCGTGTTTAAACCGAATTCTCACTTTGAATGTAAACAACAGGTGTTACACCGTCTCTACACTGGAATTCCACCGTAAATGTAAAAAAGCGTGTGTTACACCGTCTCTACACTGGAATTTCACCGTAAATGTAAAAAAGCGTGTATTACACCGTTTCTACACTGGAATCCCACCGTGAATGTAAAAGAGCGTATGTTACACCGTTTCTACACTAGAATCCCACTGTAAGCAACAAGAACATAGATATTACACCGTACTTACACTGACTTTACTCCTAAACTTTTAAATCGGGTATTGCACCGTATCTATGCTGGAATTTCACTAGTTATAAAAATACCAGAAATACCCAGAAATCCCATTGTACACTGAGAAATAAATTTTCTTTCGAAAAAAAGAAACAATGCCGCAATAAAAAATTAATTTGCCGGAGATTTACAATAATTCAATTTCTGAGTTGAAGAAATAAAAAATTTTCAATCAATAATTTTCTTTTCAAAAAAATTTTTATAGATTTCGGAAAGAACAATTTTAGATGAAAATTCATAAATTTTCTATTATCTAAAATTTTTTTTTTCTAAACACAAAAAAACTATTGGTAATTATTTACAAGTGGGGTCCACCATTTTTATTATCATTTTTATGAACAAAATTTTTTTTTTATTTTTTACAAAAAAAAAAGTTGAATATCACCATTTTCTAAAAAATTTATAAATTTTTTTGAAAATTTGTTAAAATTGTGTTAATCAAATTGTTCATTTTTTTATGTATTTTTCAAAATAAATATATCAAAATTTTCAAAAAAAAAAATGAAAATTAAAAAAAATGAAAATTAAAATGGTGGACACCACTTGTAAATAATTACCAAATTTTTTTTCAACAAAAAAGTGACTGTGAGAAAAATTTTTATTTCTTCAACTCAGGAACATAATGATTAAAAATTATCAACAAATTAATTTCTTGTCACAACAATATCCATTTTTTTTTAAAGAAATTTTTTCTGTTTGAGTCAGCAAAATGACTTGTACATTCAAAAACTCTGTTATCAAATGATTCTACTAAAAAATTGTTAAGCCTAGCACATTATTTAAAAATGATCATACTCCATAACATTTGTACTTAAAATTTTATTCACAAAGATAGAAATACTTTTTTTTCTTATTTATTTTAATTAATTAATTTTATTTTCTTATTTAATTTTATCTAATTTAATTAATGTAATCTAATTTTGTTAGGGAGTGAGGAAATTTTTGCAATATTTGTTGGACATTTCGTAGTAGAAAATATATGTTTACAAATTCAATCACTTATTAATTAAAGCACACTAATAATAAATAATGCATGTTTTATAGTATGAAATAATATTTATTGATTTAATAGAAATAAATCTTTTAAGATTTTTGCAAGCTTTTGAGATGATATACGTAAAAAAATTATAAAAATATTAAAGTTACATAAAAAAATTATCTTTTTTTGTTATCAAAATCGAAATTCAATCTCAAAAGTACACTTTCAATTTTATTAACTCGTTAATTAAGATATATCAGTTTTATAAATAAAATATTGACTACTCATAATAGTATAGGATCCATTACTTTGAATTAGCGACAATAATTATAGAATTGCTATAGGAACTGTTACCATAATTTGTATTCGTACTCCTTATCATTGAACAGGAACAAATTTCGTAAAATAATGGAGACAGTTCCTATATTTTTCTTTTCATGTACAGTCATTCAAGAACTGTTTATTTATTCATTTCGAGTATTACTTACTCGATACATTTATAAATTTCATACTCTTGATAATCTCTTTGTCATTAGTCAGTTTCCCAACAATTTGGAAGATCAAAAACAAAGATGCCCATGTCTGTACATATTTGAGTTGCAGGCCGGACTAATTTTAAATTGCTTACAAAAGTTATGTCGTTGCTTATTTCTACTTGTTTAATATAATTTGTACCATAAGCACTTTTTTTTAAAACGTAAACTTTTACGAAAAATCCTTTAAATCGAATATTCTTTGTTTTATTTATAAATAAAAATAACATTTGCTTTTTTTATGAATTGATGCTCCCCCCCCCCCGTATAAAAAATTACGAAAAAATTAATCTTTTTCTCTTCATTATTTTTGTTAATAGAATTATTTTCAACTGCTATACTACCATACTACAATCAATTAAAACATAAAAACTATTTTTTTAGATCATAAATATTTCTAGAAAAATTGTATTAGTCTGTTTTTTTCGTTAAGAAGTAGTCTAATAAGTCTTCGCCAATAATTAAAAATAAAAATTATAGAATAAACTGTAATTTAATCAGCTATTAAAAAGAAGCTGTTGATTCTTAACATTCGACAAAAAATCATCTTTGTAGAGAATTTAATTTCCTACAAAACCATACCAAGGGTTTTTTTTTTATATTTGGTGCATTGAATTGTCTATAACAAAAAAATGAGTGAAAAAAAATCTGGAAAACGGTAGACCCTAAAGGCCATCCCTGCAACTTCCCGCTAATTCCATATCCAAGTGCTTAAAATTGCACTTATGCACTGATAGAAGGATTTGTTTATAGTTAAAAGTATTTGTTAATATTTAACAAATCATTTATTAGAGACCACTTTTCAGTCCTTATCTAATATTTCTTAGTATTTAAAAAGATTTATTAATATTTAATCAACGAATATCAAATTTATTAAATACAAACAAATTCTTTTAAATACTAAGAAATATTTGTTTAATACTAAAAATTGGTCTCTAATAAATGATTTGTTAACTATTAACAAATATTTTTTGATACCAATGAATCCTACTATCAGTGTGACGTTTTTGAACTTTTCGAGCTCAAAATTATAATTTATGTATTATTTTAGGCTCCCCGAGCTCAAAAAGATAGCTTTTCTATGCTTTTGAGCTCGTTGAGCTCAAAAGTCTGATGGAAGTTTCATAGAATACTATTTTTGGAACTTTCGAACCGCAATAACTTTTGAATGAATTAACCGATTTTCATGCGGTTGGTGGCAATCGACGTGGTTTTTAAGGCTCTAATAATGATTTTATTTCATCAAGAACGATTCACAAAGAAATGTCGAAGTTATGTGAAAAAAACACTTTTTTCGAAATTTTTCGTTTTCGATAACTCTCGAACGAATCAACAGAATTTCACGGGACTGGTAGCAATCGACGTGGTTTTTCAAACATAAGAACGGATTAGTTTTTGGAATCGATCGGTGGAGCCGTTTAGAAGTTATTTCAAATAAACGATTTTTTTAAAATTTTATTTTTGAGATTTTTCAAAATCTAGCGAACCGAATCGATTCATATTTCTCACGAAATTTAATGGCAATGATATTCTTTGGATCGCCACCTATTTCGATCCAATCGGTCGAGCCGTTCAAAAGTTGTAAGAGGTTTACATACATACACTGATAGAATGATTTGTTTGTATTTAATAAATCAATTTATTAAAATCTTCTTCAGATATTTTTTTGGGTGGAAATAATATTTTTTTACTATTAACAATATTTGTTAGTATTAACTAAATCTATTTTTTATGAAAACAAAATTTTTGTAACTATTAAGAAGCTTTAATATATTTAAAAAAATATTTATTTCCACCAAATAAGATTTGTTAATAGTTAACAAATATTTTGTTGGTGATCGGTGTTGGTAGATGGCGTTGGTACTTAACGCGTAGTTGTAAATAAAGAGAATTAATCAGACTGAGAATTATATTTACAAATAATTGTAAACTATTTTTCTTTTTATAATTTGTATCCTTTAATTTCATTTTACATTTACTTCATTAAATATCTAATTCTCTGTAATTTTTATAATTAAAATAAAACATTGAAACACGTTTCTGAGGAATTTTTTAAATATTAATAATCCAGTGTGTAAATACTAATAAATGATTTATTAAATATTAATAAATGATTTTATAGATGTTTATAAATCGTTCTTTATATGTTAATAAATCGTTTATTAAATAGTAATAAATATTTGGTTAGCACAAAAAAATAGCTGCTAATAAATAATTTATTAACTGTTAATAAATATTAGTTAAGGACCTATCCTCTAATAAATCATTTATTAAATATTAACAAATCTTTTTAAATACAAAAAAATCCTTCTATCAGTGTAGAACTCCGTGTTAATATTAAAAATAAATTAACATTGAACGTTATTAAAATTAAAAAGGTGTGTGTGTGTGTAAGTTTGTGAACCGATTATAAATTTTGAACGGCTTGACCGATTTGATCGCGGTTAGTGGCATTCGAAAGGTCTTGACCAAACTTAGATTTTTAATATAATTTGGACCGATTCAAACCGGTAAATTTTGAGAAATTTTGAAAAAACTACGAAAAAAATTTTTTTTAAATGTGGTTTTTCTAGAATAACTTTTAAACCGCTTTACCGATCGATTCCAAATCTAAGTAGCTCTTAACATAAAATAACCACGTCGATCGCCGCGTAAAAAACGATTCATTCATTCAAAAGTAATTGCAGTTTAAAAATTTTAAGAATAGTGTTTTTTTAAATTGCTATTAGATTATTGAGCTCGAAGAGCTCAAAAGCCAAAAAAATCGAAATATTTGAGCTTGGAGAGCTCAAAATCATACAACAGCTCACTCTTTGAGCTCGGAGAACTCGAAAAAACAGATAAATTATATTTCGGAGTTCGAGAAGCTCAAAAACGTCATAAGTGCAATATCAAGCGTTTAGGTATGGAATTAGCGGAAAATTGCAGAGATGGCCTTTAGGGTCAACCGTTTTCCTAATTTTTTTAACTATTTTAATTAACGTTAGATTTATGACATTAACCATTAAAATAATAAAAAATCAATCTTTTAGTCAATATAGTGAACCACATCCAAGATTTTTTAATCGTTACAATAATAAAAAAATTTGTAAGTTATAACCCTTATAACAATTTTGGCGAAAAGCTTTTCAGAATTTTATTTTTGGCAACAGAATTATTCTGGGTGACAGCAAAATCATTTTGTAACAGCAAAAAATTATTTTTTTCTATTTTGTTATGCTTACAAATTGATTTATTTCGGGATGTTTATACAACTATATTTATTCGTTACTACAACATATTTTAGGTTATCCGATCTGGTCTTTTAACAAAATCTTTTTTATAAGCTTAGTTGAACAGATTTTTAAATATAACTCCAACATAATCTTGATACTTTTCTAAATCTTAAAACTACTAAAACTACACTAAGAAAACCGTTTGTTGGACTCAAATGCGCAGATTTATTTGAAATAAATCAAAAATATTTATTTAATGTTAACAAATTTCTTTCATTTAAATATATATTACTTTGAATTAAATACTACTTCGTTTTGGTTTATTTAATTGAATCGACTCATTTATTTCATTCAAATATAGATTTGTTAACTATTAACAAATCTCGCTTTAAGTAAATTACACCTGATGCCGCTACGGTCACCACTTATTTTATTCCGTTAGATTCCTATATTCCAGTGCATTGTCTTTTATTATTATTAGAATTCTTTTTGATACAAATAAATAAAATAAATAAATATATATGCATGCTTAGATAAATATGTATTGGAATAGTTTACTAATAGACATTATTAATTATGATACTGAAGTTAGCAGACATCTGTCAATCTTTTTAATTTTTATTACAGGTCAACGATAAAAAACATATTAAAAAAAAAATTAGGAAAACGGTTGACCCTAAAGGCCATCCCTGCAACATCCTGCTAGTTTCATACTTTACCGCTCAAAATTGCATTTATTACGTTTCTGAGCTCTTTGAGCTCAAAAATATAATTTTCGTATCATTTTGAGCTCTCCGAGCTCAAAAGTCTGGTAGAAGTTTAATAAAACACTAATTTTTGAATTTTCAAACCACAATAACTTTTTAATGAACTAACAGATTTTTACGCGGTTAACGGCATTCGATACAGTCTTTTGAGCCTCATGGAGAATTTTTGAGTTTAATTTGATCGAACCAGGAATTTCGGAGTAATTCCGAAAAAACACTTTTTTCGGTTTTCTTTCGTCAACGATAACTCACGAACGAATTAACCGATTTTGACTGGACCGGCGGCGATCAACGTGGTTTTTTGATGTTAAGAACTGATTAGTTTTTGGAATCGATCAGTAGAGCCGTTTAAAAGTTATTCCAAAAAAACCAAATTTAAAAATTTTTTTTTTCGTAGTTTTTTTAAGATTTCTCAAAATCTACCGATCCGAATCGGTCCAAATTGTATTCAAAATCTAAGTTTGGTCAAGCCCTTTCGAATGACAGAAACCTCGATCAAATCGGCGAAGCCGTTCAAAAGTTATGAGAGGTTTACATACACACACACACACACACACACACACACACACACACACACACACACACACACACATTCCCGTCGCGGGAATAGTCAGGGAAGCTTCCGAGGACCTCAAAACGTCAAGATCTGATGAAAACTCGATTTTTGGAAAACGGGGTAAAAACAATAACTTCCCGATTTTTGAAAATTTTCAATTTTCTTAGCGAAAAGTTAAAAAAGTTTGCACTTGTAATTTTTTTCAATTTTTTGACGTGGAATTTTTTAATTAAAATTTTTTCATAACAATTTTACTGTTATAAAAGTCAAAAAAATTTACAGATGTCTGTTAATTTATAATAAGAAAGTTAGTCGACATTTTCAATTTTTTTATTTTGCTTAATGTGTTAAATTAGAACTGAATAATATTTTTTTTAATTGCATTTACAGTTTTGAGTTTTAAGTACTTGAGTTTAACTGTCTGTGTTTAAAAATTTTTAAAACTTACTTCTTCAAAAATCCGCCAGGAAGGGAACGTAGTAGTTTATCCTGAGGGTACAATTTCTTATAATTTTGAAGTTTTTTCTTATTCCTTTTGAATATTGCTGTCCGTGACATTCCTCGATTCCCGCTCATTATAAGAATAATTTGGTAGCTGAAATAAGATGAGAATATTTTTCATTTACAATTCCCAGTCATTTAAGGTAGTACGAGCACCAAGGCAACTTTTGATAAAAGGCTTGAAATTTTTTTAATATAAAGTTTAAATATGTCTAAATAAATTCCGAAAATTTGAAGGAGATTGCCCGATTATTTATTTAAATAATTAACTTTGACGTTGAGCAATTTAACATCGGTCTTATGGGATAACCTCCAAACATAGATACATTTCTGTATTTTTCTCGGAAAACTGTCGATGAATATTTTTAAAAACTTATGGATGAAAGTAAATATATTAGTGAAAAATTTAATTCAAAAAAATTTACACTTGCCCGACTAATTAAAGTGTATTGATTAAAAGAAAAATAAATGCCGCCATTAGCCAATGTTAAATGTATATCTATATATTGAGAAAAATCATATGGTTGCTGCTCTCCCCGCTCGTACTTCCTTAATCTATATAGCATTGTAAAATACGGATGAATTAAAGCATATTAAAGCAAATACCGATGAATTTTATTTTGACAATAAGAAAATAGAAAATTTCCTCTCATAGGAAAAATCTATTTTTTTTGAATTAATAAAATACTGGAATTCGTTTACTTATAATTATGTTATTTTTTTTTTTACTAATAAAGAAACCAATTTTGTTATGAGAGAATGAAGACTGATACATATTTTCATTGTTTTACACTTATTTCAAAAAATATACACCTCACTCATCTTGATTATTTTACAAGTCTATTTGAACATTTTTACATTATAGTTCCTTTTCTTCATTTCTTTAAAAATATTTTCTACTTCAAGACATTATTAAAAACAAAATTTCGTCATTGTTGAAGTTAAGGAGTCATAAGCCAACAAGTAATTTTAAAATGTGTGTGATGAACAAAAGATATTTTTTGAAATAATCATAACACTCAATTTATAAAATTAACAAAAAACTTAAAATGTTCATGTACACTGTTATGTTAGTAAGAACTTATAATTTTTTACGATCTAAGTATTAATTTTGAATTGATCAAAAGTAATATTTACAGACAAAATAAAAACAGATAATCAAATAGTATTATGAAAAGACTAGAATTAAACTAAAAATTTGTTAATTTTAATTTTCAATATATAACGTGAGTGTTATTAAAATGTATATTGGTAACTATTAAAATGTATATTGGTAATTAAAATGTATATTGCATATATATTGTATATATGATAACCTCGTGATCTAATCAAATGAGTCAAAGAAATGTGAATACAAAATATTTTAATTTTGAAAGATCTATAATCTATATACCATGTTATAGATCTCATAAGGGTGTATAATTATTATGTGATTACGGTACTCGGAAACCATAAAAGCGAATAAAAAAATATATTTTTGCCATTTACATAATTATGATCTAAAAGTATAATACTCACTAAAAATTTCAAGTTTTGGAAGAAGATATATTCGTTAGTAAAAAATAAAATCTAATTTGGATAAAAATTTTTGAACAATATAAAAAAAAACATAAAAGTCAGCAGACCCTTGACGTTTTTAGATGTTATTCAAGGAAGTTCGAGCGTAACTTATGAGTCAAAATAACGATTAAATTTTTTTTTACTTTTAGTCTTCCCAATATTCGTCAAAATCCTTTATTTTGAATTAAAATTATTTGAACGATTTAATAATCTATAATTTTTCCTTATTTTATAAAATAAAGTAATAAAACGACTTTCGTATTTATTACTTGCCGGATTAAATAAACAGATTTGGCAACAGCGCGTTTGACTACACCAATTACAGAGACGTGCATGAGTGTGTGAGTTAGATATTTCTCTCTCTGTAACTATATTTCTATCCTTTTTTTTTTCTCACCTGTTGATGCAACGTTGTCAAATCTTTATTTGAATAAATAGCTGACGATAAACGAGTTAAAAACTTAAAATTTAACTTTAAATACTTCAAAAACTATATCGGTAATGTATTATTATTAAATTTTTTTATATTTTACAAGAATCCAAGTTTCTTGTGTATAGTTTTTGTTCGTTAAAGTTGGGAGGTTAATATTGAAAAAATAATTAAAGTCTCAACTAAAGTTCGTCCACCATAAGAGCCCGTGTATAAAAAGATGAAAAATGTGATTTTTGAAATTTAATCTCTAAGCAACTAAACGGTGAATATTTTAAAATTTTGGGATTAGAAAAATGACATTTATTTATACGTATACTCAATTTCAAAGCTCAAGGTTGGAAATTATTTTTATATTAAATTCGCTCGAACCTCCTCAAAAACAAATTAGTTTAAAAAATTATTTCTAATAAATTGAATTCAGAGTTATTTGTGATTGTTGCATATCGAATTTGTTTATATTTTTCTTTTGTGATATTAAAATTAGCTGACAATTGTCAATTTTTAAATTCTTATAATAAATCAATTACAATAACAAAAATGCTTTTCTACAATTTTCACTAATTATTTTTTTTTTATTTTTACAACTGGAATTTTTTATTAAATTTTTTGCTTAATAAATTTCATTGTTATGAAATGATTAAAAAATTTCTAATTTTTGTCAACTTCAGTGTCATTTTTTTTTGTCTTTCATTTGTTAAAAACATTTTTTAAATTATGAATTATCTCTTATTTTTATTATCACTAGAAAAAAAATTAAGTAAAGAAAAAAAAATTTTTTTTTTGCAAAAAAAACATGGTGAAAAAAAATTTGCTCACATTGTACATTTTTCAAATATCTACGATTAAAAAATAATTTTTTTTTAATCCGCCAGTAAGACAGCCAATACCTACCCCGGAAGTCATAAAGCTGTTAAACAAAATTTTCAATTAAAAAAATTTTTTTCAACTAAAATACTTTCAAAAATGATTAAGTAGATTTCTAATAAAAAAAATGTTTATGTACCCTGTTTAAAATTTCCAATAGGATCCCATCAAAAGCGACAAAAGCCACTTAGAAACCCATAAGTTTTATTGGTTTCTAAGTGGCTTTTGTCGCTTTTGATGGGATCTTATTGGAGTTTTTCAACAGGGTATGCTTATGTCTTTTCAACGGTACCTAATAGATATAATCCCTTATAGTATCTGTAACACAACATACAGAAATGTCTACTTTTTTCTGGAAATTTTTTAATATAGCAATTTGTAAACAAACTTACCTTTCTACTGGAAAACAAATAAACAAAATTTTTATAATTTTGTTTGCTATAGGATATAATAACAATAGTTGGGTACACTTACGTAGTAAAATACTATGTCACTAGTAAAAAAATTGAACCACAATATTGTGTTTTATAAAAATTTTACTATTATTGTAATGGCTGACGCAAGAAGTATTTTTAGTCACAATGGCTTCTTCACTCAAAATCAGGCAGTACTACGCGACAACCATACGAAGTCGGCTTGAGCGGGATGTCGAGATGTTGAGATAGAGTGGGCCTGAGCAGAACTGACTGCGCATATCTCATACACCTGAGGGACTTACAAGTGTGGTAGTAGTGTGTGGAAGAGAGAATTTTCTCGAACTTCAAACCTCACTGTAATCATTTATGAGATACACAAAGTATCATTTAGCCGATATCGTTACATATAGTGAATTAGTTTTTATCCATATACATATATATATATATATATATATATATATATATATATATATATATATACATATATATATATATATATATAGTAAAAAATTTTTTTTTAATTTATTAAATTATTTTATTGGAGTACAGATTGCACAGAGCAGAGAAATTTTGAGTACAGTTTTGTTTTTGCCGAATAAAATATTGAATAGAGATTTTTAAAAGCGCGTCAACACTTATAAAATACTATTGAGTAAAGATTTCATAAAATATAATTGGTACTGAGTAAAGGTAGTTTCGAGTAGTGTAAGAATTGAGTAAAGATTTTTTTTTTTTTTTATTTAATTTTTTGTGTTGAATACAGTATGTCGCAGAGTTGAGTAATCTGGAGTAAAGATGTGTAACTGCCAAAAAAATTAAAGTATGATTACAGGGAGACTTCTGTAAATTGTTTTTAAACTTTGTGAAAATGTATTTAAAATAAAAACGCCGTGCGGAAATTAGATAGAATTTCATATTTCAATTTCCACTTTATGACGAAAGTCTCAAATTTTCCGTAAATTTCTAAACGCGCTTTACATAGCTTCAGCACATTAAAATTCAATGAGTTACAACTGTTAATAGCGCATGTACAGTTTTATTTCAATACTGAAAGCGCTCCAAAAAATTTTTTAAACGATGAAAGTTGAAACTTTTAAAAAGATTATTATTATCTTTTTTTATTTCCTCGCGACTTTGAATTTTCTGTGAAAATGGAACAATTATATCGTGTACTATTTCCATTTGAACACGGCAATTATATGGTCCATAATAATGCATTGTTTATCCCAAAATTTTTCTAAAATAGTCAAAAATAACGTTTCACATAAAAATTTTTATCTTCACCAAATGAGAGTACATTATCCTGGTTAAAAATATGAATTGAAAAGAATTGAGTCTATGTAAATATATATCTAAATGTTCATTTTGTGCATATACAGTTTTCATTGACTAATATTTTTTATTTCTTTGTAATCAATTTTTTTAACCAGCGGATACACTGTCAACTCGTTTTGAATACTCCGTTGAGACACTAAGTGTCAACAGTGCATAAAACGTTTATGAATGAAACGAATGACCAATGCAAACGTGATGTATATGCGAGAAAAATTATGACTTTGATGAGAAAACTACGTTATAAGGCAAATGAAGGCTCCAACAATCTCGAAAATAAGCTTGGATGAATTTTTATCGATTCAAAAAATTTATTAAATTTAATAATATGATGCTAATTTTTTGAGAATATTAAAAATGTACACCATGTAATGTAATTTCAATAGATATTATAAATGTTAGATCATATGAATTCCAAATTCGACCAAATGAATTTATCACATTATCTTAGCGCATATGAACTTAGACAAGTTTTTCATTACGAAAGTCGCAATAAAAGCCTAAAATTAGTGAAAGATCAATATTGAAGCACATTCAGTGGAAATTTGGTGTTTGGAGATTTGTGAAAAATGTAGCTGAGGTTTACACCTGTGTTACACCGATGTGTCAACATTCGGTTAACTCCGTATAAACACCAAATTTCCACTGAATGTGCTTCAATAAAAACCTAAAATCTGTGAAAGACCAATATTAAAGCACATTCAGTGGAAATTTGGTGTTTATACGGAGTTAACCGAGTGTTGACACATCGGTGTAATATAGTTGTAAACCTCAGCTAAATTTTTCACAAATCTACCGTGTCAATACGGCGTTTTTTCGGTAGAAACTAGGTGTAATCCATATTACACTGAGTTTACACCGTTACACACCGTGTAAACGGATCCGCTAGGGTCTTGTCTTTATAGAACATGAATTAAACGATTTTGAAACCTTCGACGACTACATGACTTTAAGTAGTCAAGAAGAAATCAAAGAGTTGATTCCAAAAGCTGGACTAAGGGTGAAGTTACTGAAAAAATATCAGGAACAAGTGGGTTTAAAATTTTTAAAAATTTTTAATCAATTGGAGTAGCTTTGGTTTTCTCAAAATAATTGGAAGCTGTTGAAAATATATTAAAACATTTAATAAGTAAAATGTTGATATCTATTTTTATGGTAAATAAATTTTTAGACCTGGATATGCTATCTACATTCGGCAGAATATTAATGATGATCCAGTGTTCGGGATTATTTGTCGTATAATTACCAATAAAGACCAATGTATTTATTTTATTTACCAAGAAAGTTCTACTATTGGTTTATGTAATCACGTCAAAGGTTTTCTTCTAACTCTACCAAAAGCTAATGAAAAATTTCAACTTATGTACTATGATACAAATTCTTATATAAAGCTTCTTAAAATACATGTTACAGCGAATGGGTCCAATGTAATTACATTTAGAGATTTTAAATAATAAAAATAAATAAATACTCTATTGAATTTATGAAATCAGTCTTTATTTTTGACAAATGCTCTTCTAAATTGTCTAGTTTTCTGCTTCTCTTTTCATTTTATTTAATAATTTTAAACTCTTATCAGTTCATTTGTTAAATTTTAAAATCTGAGTGAGTAGAAAAGTTTATTGGTATTTAATAAAATTTTATTAGTATTTAATAAAACGTATATTAGTATTTAAGAAAATTTTTATTAGTATTTAATAAAACGTATATTAGTATTTAAGAAAATTTTTATTAGTATGTAAGAAAATTTTATTAATATTTAATAAATTTTTATTTGGAATTAGCCAAATAAACGTTTTATTAAATAGTAATAAAATTTTATTACTCTTGAATAAAATTTTCTCTCAGTGTACTAAAAGCTCTTGATAACTCCGAATTTGATAACGAAGACGCAGCAACAGGAATTAGAAATGATGAGAAAGAAGAAATCGAAAGTAAATTGAGGTTAGAATTAGAAAAACAAAAAGAAGAATGGGTTAAACGTCGCGAAGAAAAAGAAAATCAATTACGTAAAGAAATTAGTGATAAATTACACCGCGAATGGGCATATCGGCAGAAAGAAATAGAAGAACGTGATAATAAAGCTCGCGAAAATTTGCTAAACAATTACAAATCGAGTTAGAAAAGAAAACACAAAGTCGTGTAACACAAACCACGGATCTACAATCGACTAGTAATAATGATAACTTAAATGTTTATAATTCACAAAATAATGAAACTAACGCTAGAGATTTAGTCCGCAAGTGGAATATTATGTTTAGTGGCGATCGTAATGTACTTGATTTTCTGGAACGAGTAGAGGAACTTGTTGTTAGCTATGGTTACAGCAAGGACCGATTATTCCAATGCGTACCTCTCTTACTAAAAGATAAAGCATTACTTTGGTACCGAAATAATAAACGAGACTGGGCAAACTGGGACGAGTTCGTACTTGATTTAAAAACATTTTATCTTCCCCCTGGGGCCGAGATTGAACTCGAAGAACAGATACGAAACCGAGTACAAGGATCTAATGAACTAGCTAAAGAATATATTACAAATTTGCAAACATTAATACGACGTTTTGGTAAAATGAGTACGGATGCTCAACTAACTAGACTTTATCATAATTTGCGACCGGAATATAAAAGATACATTAAGAAAAATGAATTCAATAATGTAGCCGAATTAACTAAACTCACGGGAGATTATGAACAAATAATTGCACAAGAAAAATCGAAAACTCCAATTACAAAACCCGCGAAAACAACGAACTCACTAATGATTAACGAATATAAGGCAAAAACCCATTGTTGGCGGTGTGGTCAACAGGGTCATCACCGGAATCAATGCGAAAACAAGCCAATAATATTTTGCTCGCAATGTAGTACTCTGGGGATCCTTTCTCGCTCATGTACGTGTCCGCCTCCGGAAAACTCAAAAGGGGTCGACACGAATCCCGCGAGTCGACCCAAAACCCCATTCGGAACCCCCAATCAATCAAACAATCCTTCGACAATGGATTTCAAAATGGCGCTGGGCAATTCTACCCAAAATCAGTAAAATATAATGATATTAGACCGCATGCAACGGTACAAATAGAGTCACTTACTATTCGCGCGTTAATTGACACGGGAGCGACTGCTTCGGTAATATCACTTAGTCTTTGGGAACATTTACAGCAACAACAATGGTTCTTACATTATGACTCGACAACAACACTAGGCGCAACATTAAACAATAATAAAATCTATACATCCGGTACAGTTACAGTATTAGTAAAGCATAAAAATCAAATATATACATTACCTTTTCATATTATTGCTACTTGTTCAAATGATATTTTACTTGGTATGGATAGCTTACCAAAACTCGGTTATCAAATGGTACATCAGGTTGATCAATTCTCAGGAAATGAATTTCAAATAATAAACGAAGAAAGCGCGCGCGAAGAAATTGCTCAGTTAGTTAAGGAAAACCTTCAACTTACCGGTCTAGCTACTTGTGCCGTTCATAAAATTAAACTAAAACCAAATGTTGAACCAATCAAAACTCGTTATTACCCGCGTAATCCGGCAATGCAGAAAATTATTAATGATGAAGTCGATCAAATGTTAAAAGACGGGATAATTGAGCCATCTGATAGTCCGTGGAGCTCTTCCGTTGTTATGATTCAAAAAAAGAATAACAAACTTAGATTTTGTGTTGATTTACGCAATGTGAATGACGTAACAGAGAAAGATGCTTTCCCGTTACCTTTCATTAATGCATCTCTAGATAAACTAAGAACCGCGAAATTTATTACAACAATTGATCTAAAAAGCGGGTATTGGCAAATCCCTTTAGATAATGCTAGTAAACCGATAACCGCGTTCACTATTCCGGGTCGCGGCCTGTTTCATTTCCGTGTAATGCCATTTGGTCATCACTTCGCTCCTGCAACTTTTCAACGAGCAATATCTAAAATTCTTGGTGCAGATCTCGAACCATACGTGGTGGTTTATCTTGACGACATCATTATAGTCAGTGAAACACTTGAACACCACATGGAACTACTGCGCGAAATTTTTACTCGTCTGAAAACCGCTAACCTGAAAATAAATCCGGATAAAAGTCATTTCTTGGAAAAACAAACCGTATATTTAGGCCATGTAATTAATAGGGAAGGTATCTGTACTGATCCCGAAAAAGTCCGTGCAATTCAAGAAATTCAATCACCGAAAACCGTTAAAGAACTCCGTCAATTTCTGGGGATGATCTCCTGGTACCGCCGATTTATACCCAACTGTGCCGATCTAACAAAACCGTTAACCGCTCTTCTTCATAAACGAAAACAATGGAAATGGGAAGAATCAGAACAAACCACGTTTGATACTTTAAAATTAAAATTACAAACTGCTCCTATTCTAGTCCCTCCAGATTTTACGAAACGATTCACCCTCCAAACCGACGCAAGCAACATTGGTTTAGGAGCCGTACTCACTCAAACCCAAGAAGATAAAGAATGCGTTATTGCGTACGCTAGTAGAACTTTAAATAAAGCCGAACAAAATTATTCCGTTACCGAAAAAGAGTGCTTGGCGGTAGTTTGGGGAATCCAAAAGATGAGACCTTATCTTGAAGGTTATCAATTCTCGGTAATTACTAATCATCAATCTCTTAAATGGTTAAGGTCTATTGAAAGTCCAACAGGTAGAGTCGCTCAATGGAGCCTCTATCTGCAACAATTTGACTTTGAAATTATTTACCGTAAAGGAAAATGGAATAAAGTTGCTGATGCATTATCAAGAAACGAAGAAATTAGTAGTAGTAGTGATATTGAAGAAACTGTAGACTCTAGTATTTTGATAAATAATGTAAAAATTGATGATTGGTATCACCGAGTAAAAAACGGAGTTAAAACTGAACCGCAAAAATTTCCTGAATTCTGTATTATCAATGATAATCTTTACTGACACGCATACCACAGTTTAGATTATACTGACCGAGGTGATGTTTGGAAATTATGTATCGCTGAACTTGACAGACTAAAAATCCTTCGCGAAAATCATGACGAACCTACCGCCGGTCACTTAGGAATTGCTAAAACCATCGCGGATATTACTAATTACGTAAGAAGTTGTGTTAAATGTCAAGAATTTAAACCGTCTCAAAAACCTACTGCAGGAGTCATGGGAACTATTGAAGCCACGCGTCCGTGGGAAGTTGTCTCAGCTGACATAATCCGTCCGAAACCACGATCATCTAACGGAATGTCTTATGCCGTTGTCTTTCAAGACAAATTTACAAAATGGATTGAAGTACAGCCCCTCCGTCAACAAACTGCTACTTCAATTACACGAGTTTTTAAAGAACATATTTTGTTGCGATTTGGACGAGTAGAAACAGTAATCACAGATAATGGTACTCCCTTTATCAGTAAAGAATTCACTAATCTACTTAACAACTGTCAAATCAAACACATACGTACCCCACCGTACTCGGCCCAGTGTAACCCAGTTGAACGCGTAAATCGAGTCATAGGAACGATGTTAGCTCAGTTTGTAGAAAAGAACCAAAAAACCTGGGACAAACTCATACCAGAACTTACCTTTGCCTATAATACTGCTCGACATGACTCTACTCAATTTACTCCGGTATACCTCAATTATGGTAGGGAAGTAATGCCTCCAGTATCTCTTCAATCTCAGAAACAAGGTCCCAAAGAAGAATATGATATTCATCAAATCGCAAAAACTTTAACAGAAACCTACGAACTTGTCCGAATTAACCTGGCTCAAGCTTACGATCACCAGAGTAAATATTACAATAAACGTCACCGTATTTGGTCACATCAAATTGGAGATCAAGTCTGTAAACGCGAACACTATCTATCCTCAGCAATAGATAATTTTTCTAGCAAGTTAGCAAACAAATTTACTTCCGGTTATACTATTATTCAAACTATAGGACCTGCTATGTTCGAAATTAGTAAAGAAGGTAAAAGTCATATTGTATATTTAAAAGATTTGAAACCTTTTTATGCACAAACCTCAAATAATGATATTGAAACCGAGTTAAATATTATCAATGAACTTCCTAAAAATGATTTCAATCCATCAACTTCTACTAAGCTACCGGAACCAGAAGAAATCAATGGAAGTCGTAGAATTACTAGATCAATGACTAAAAACTAATATTAATAACTAAAGACTTAATTGCCTTATTTTGTTTACTATTCTAATCAAGTTTCTTTTGTTTTGTTTTGAATTGTTTAAATATAAATAGTTTCTAAAATGACGCAACCACGCGACGAATTGCTGTACGAGATCCACATGCTTCAAGAAGTTTTAAGTCAATACGGAGAGGTAGAAAATCCTAGCCAATATGGCATTTCCAATCTTGCTTGTGCACATAAGCCCAAAGAGATCCGAAAAATGCGAGTCGACCTGGAAAGAAAAAGAAAAATGAAGCAACTTTTTGGGTCAGCAAGTCCAGGCCCATACACAAAGTACAGTTCCCAACGTACTAACCTCAAAAAGTCGACTAACATCAAACAAATTCCAGTAGAACCGTATGATCCAACTCGACCCGGATTTCAAAGACCGTCAGCTCCATCTATTCCACCGAAACTACAAACCAAATCTAGTACCAGTTCATTACGAGTATCTCGGCCATTAAATTTAATTCAAGTTCCAGTTCCACACCACAGCAATACCGAATCAGTCCTGCTTCCAAAACCAATTCCTCCAAATCAATCAACCACACCTGACAACAGCATTCCGACACCAAAAACTGCTTCAAATCCACCCGTTGAACCCACCAACAACGCATCGTCGAGTCCCACCTGGGAAATTGAACCAAATTGGTTATTTTACAAGGAAGATAAGACGCTGGAAAATTACTCACCTGATTTAATACTTACAGACGCACCACAATTTGAGCCAACAAGGAAAGTTGAAACTGCTATGGACAAAATTAAAAAGATCTTCCGACCGTTATCAGAAATAGATGATAGACCATTAAAAGAGGGCTGCCGACGCCGTACTTTTCATGCTTACGACAAATTTGAGCAAGTGTTTAAAGTAATTCAAACCCGTAACGTCCTCATTAAAAAGCCCACTGGAAAATATTTAAAGGATTATCTACCGAAGTTTGCTGAACCATCATCATCACCAGGATCCACGTGAAGACGAAAAGCGCCAAACATAGTTCAAGCTTTTCTTTCCAGGAAAAGGGAGTGTGAAGATATTCAAGAATTTATTATTATTATTATTATTATTATTATTATTATTATTATTATTATTATTATTATTATTATTATTATTATTATTAAAAGGTTTTAAATATTATAAAATATTCAATAACAAAGTTTAACATAAAATTAAATTAGCTAGATTATTTTTAGTTCCCGATCCACTGCTAGAGCGCGAAAAATTTGGTTACGCGTCCGTGCGAAGACTGTTGTTCCAAAATTGTTAAAAGCAATTTTAAAAAAACGCTTTTGGCAACCTGATTCCGATCAGAGATTTTATCTGTCTTGAGTTCGCTAGTCGCTGGATTGTGTTCTCATCAATCAATTTGCTTTGAGTTTGGTCCGCTGGGATAAAATCAAGATAAGTTGATTTTACATTAATTAATTTTTAGTTAGTGTGTGTCTCTGGATACTCACTTACTAAAAATTAATTATTACTTTCCCAGCATCTCCGCCTTCTGCCGAGATACTGTTGGTACGCAAACCGAGTAGGTGGGGCAAGAAGGATTTGATCCGCTTGTGCCTGGGAATAGAGTCAGAAGCTCCTGGACGACGCCGAATCACCAGGAAGGGGGAACTAGCTTTGAGTTCACTTAGTTCGCGATTTGAATTACCGACCGCCCGTTTATTATTGATCATTTAAATTTCGTTTAAATTAATTTTTGTAAAAGACCTAACTGCATTACTCTGTATTTATTGTTACTAAATTATATTTTTTTTATCAACTGTTAAAGACAATTAAGTTCATTTAATTTTAACTAATTATTTATCTGATTAAAATTTCCTCAATAAAATTGACCCTGGTTCCGGCGAGCTTACGAGCTGAGGATTTACCTGTTACAAAATACTGACCGAATCTTCAGTTGCTCGCAATAGCTGTCAACGGATGCTTCTAAACTTCAATTGAAAAGTTAATACCATTAAAAAAGAATCACTAATCATATAATTCTCATACTTTATAGAAATAAACAATGGAATGTTGCACTGCCATAATAAATTCAAAGCTGAATAATTTTCTATTATAATTTATGGGATTTTATAGGTAGAACTGTAAATACCCATACGGTCTTTTCAACCACAACTTTTGTTTCAACAAACGTTGACTTAATTTAAGATTTATAAGTATTTATAATAAAAAAAAATTTTTAATTTTCTTAGCGGGAAGTTAAAAAAAAAAAATTTTTAAGTATTGCATTCACATCTGATTAAAAATTAATAATGACCATACAGTCTTAGAACAGCTTATAAACTTTTCAATAATTTCTTTATTCTGAATAATAAGCAAAAAATTTGTAATTATTGAAATTGAATGTGTTTTTAAAAAGGTATGGCCTTATGAAAATGATTAAATGATTACATTTTTGTAACTGTTTTAACTGATGACAAGTTTTGTAATGGAAATATATTATTGTTATCAATAGAGAGATAAAAAAATTATATAAGGAATTACTATTAGTTTCGTACATACATATATATAATTTGTACAGTTTAAATGCATTTGCAGATGAAAAACAATAACTCCGCCTATCTGTATACATACTTAGAAGATTTCTGGTTTGATATTTGGACATTTGGATAACCAAATGAAAATTTTATTTGGTTATCCAAATAAAATCCAATCAATTAAAAATCATGATACAATCTTATTGATTATGACATGGATAACCCGAATAACAACTTCTGACTCAATAAACATTGAGTTAAGATTTATCGGTAGTTATAATGCAAAAAAAAGTTAAAAAAATATTGCGGTAAAATCTGATAAAAGTTAATAATAACCACACAGCAAATCCTTATAATAGCTTACAAACTTTTAAATAATTTCCTCATTCTGAGCAATAAAAAAAAACTTGCCATTCCTTATAGTTAAAATTACAATTATTTTGAAGAAATGTCAGATTCAACTATAGGAATTTAATGTGTTTTTGAAACGGTATGGGCTTATGAAAATTAATAAAATTATTACATTTTTGTGATGGAAATACATTATTGTTATCAATAGCGATAAAAAAATTAGGTAAGGAATTACTATTAGTTTTATAGAGAAAAATTTAGCAAAACATTCTTTTTAATACTGATACCCTGATTAAAAAAAAAGTATTGAGACAAAGGAAAAAGTATTGAAAAGTATTGGTTTTCTAGTCAATCCAATACTTTTCAATACTTTTATCCTTGTCTCAATACTTTTTTTTATTCAGGGTATAATCATTAGCGGGAAAACCGGATATATACATAATTCGTACAGCTTAAGAAGGGTTTACATTTTTTCTCTCTCTCGCCCTCTATTGGACAAACGAAAGTATCTCTGTCAAACTTGTACAACAAATGGAATCTTAAAACGCATTTTACGCATAAATAAATGAAAATTTTCCAAAAAAGCGCTTCGCTCTTCGATAGATAATTTAATTATCTATCGAAGAGCGAAGCGTTTTTTTTCGAAATTTTATCACATATATGAGAAAAATACGTTTGAAAATTAACTACAAACCGCTCTTAATTTAAATTAAATGCATTTGCGAATGAAAAAAAATAACTTCGCGTAACTGTACTTACTTATAGAATTTCTGTTTTGATCTGTCTTTATTTAAAATATTGAAAATTTCATTAGGTTATCCATATAGAATCCAATCAATTAATAAACATAATACAATCCCATTGATTATGATATGGATAATCCGAATAAATTTCAAATTTCGAAATCAACAGATAAATTATGATAGGATTTCTGGAAAGGCATTTTTGGTTCCAGATAAACTTATCCGGATTTTTATTGGAATTTAACATTTTCTAACAGATTGTTTTCACAGGTAGATTTTAACACTGCTTAACCTAATTCACTTTTGAGACTTGTTTTAGTTATTGTGTTTATTGTCCTTACTGTTTTCAGCTGACCCAAAGAAAAATTTTTAATTTAATCTACACTCTGTGTAATATGTCACATTTTACATAGAAAAAAATTTTTTTTCAAGTTTATTTAATTTCTTAAATAACTATTTGGCATCCAATACATGTAAATTTTCTTAAAAAAGCCACCGTAAGTTGTATCGTAAGGTGGCACTGAGGTCACGCACACAGCGAATACAGTATTGCTACTGTCAGTATCCACACGTTGCTGTCTAGAGGAAAGTGAGGTTAGCAAAACTGTATACTAACGGTAGCAATAGTTTCGAGAACGGCACTGAATAGATCGTGACGGTCAACATCCAGACTGCTATTCGTAGCTGTACGGATTGTACCCGTAACAATCCACTCATTACTACATAGTCACTATACAGTAGATGCTGCCGAGTAGAGAACTTTTTTTTTCAGTGAGGATTGCGGGGGCGTTAACAATGGAAAATTCGCTTTTCTAAACTATAGCTCCTGTAGATTCCAGATTGGGTAGCAAATTTCTGTAAGAGATGTAGAAATAATATATGATCGAATTTTACGATAGCTCACCTCACAGGGGATTACGGGGGTGGGTGTTAACAATAAAAAATCTTAATTTTCAAAATATAGCTTCTAAAAGCTGTAAATTTGAAGGAATCTTTTATTTTCATGAAGAGATCATCTCAAAACGGATTTCAAAAAATTCTACTTCCAATAAGGATTGCGGGGGTGGGTGTTAAAATCGAAAATTGTAATTTCCAAACTGTAACTTCTGCAGACTATAAATTCGGTAGGAATCTTCGTGTATGATGTTAAGTTCAGCTAAGAATGGATTTTCTCTAATTTTTACCTCAAAAGGGATTGCGGGGGCGTTAACAATGAAAATCTCTCATTTACAAACAATAGTTTCTATGGACTCTATTTTTTGTATAAACCTTTTATTTATAATGTAGAAATCATCTTTAATAGGATCTTACGACATTCCTCCCCCACATAGGAGTGCAGGAGTGATAATTGTCAAGAAATTCATATTCTTCAAATACAGTTCCTACAGATATAAAATTTGATAGAATCTCAAAAGGAACAGGAAATTACAAGAATGGCCTCCAAGGTCAACGGATTTAAATATTTTTCCGATGATCATAACCGATGAAATGTTCTTATTACGGGATTGCGGGAATGTAATAGATTAAAATGAATGCATTTTCCAAACACTTGAGATGTGGAAAAGAAATTTGGCTACTTATTTTAAGAGAATTCGTAAAAAACATGTACAAATAATTTTCTATGAAAAATTGATGTCACGGAGGAAATTTTAATTAACAGCTAAATTCGTCGCACTTTAAGCTAGGCAGATTTCGACTTCACTTATAAGACCTGCAATTACTGTAACTGAAACTTTCAATGCTCATTTCAATTTTTTTTCTTCTCGTCAATTATTATTCATTTTTTGCAAGCAAGCCGCGGGAATGATATAGTGTTTATACATTAAAAGTTACAATGAATATTAGCTAGAATAATTACATGGATAAAAAGTACAGGCCAATCCGATGGAGTTTGGAATCTGTGCGTCAAAACAACACTCCCCAACAAGTGCCCAGCGGAGCGGGCGGGTACCAGCTAGTAGAATTATATATGATGATTCGTATATATGTATATGTATAATAGGGTGGTTCATTTCCGCCAAAATTTTTTTTTTTTCGCTGCTCATGCAAAATATTAATCTACATATAAAAAAAAAATTCTCACCAAGTTTGAGCTCTTAATATTAGTTTTAAGTACTTACAATTTAAATTTAAAGTTTTACCATTCAAAATACATGTAAAAAAATCTTTTTTTTTTTTTCAAATTTCTAATGTTTACCCGGCTTGTACAATATTACAAATCGGTTTGATGGACCTTGTGGGGAATTTCACGCTCTTCAAAATAGCCTTAGAGTTTTTTTGTGTAACTTACACTGGCTCACCAGTAGGAGTCGTCAAAGTACAGTTTTTGAAAAAAATATATTTTCTTCTAATTTTTCGAGCAAACTGCCAAAAGTAAGAAGAAAAAAAGGACCGGCTCATAAAAAAAACTTATCCGACCAATATCTAATGAATTTACAGCTATTTTTGTACCGGAAAATGTAAGAAATTGATAAATACTAACTCATAATGTTATTTAGATTTGTTTTTTCTGTTTATTACCATTATATTTCCCTACACTAAGAACTTTTTTAAAATTATTATGATTTTTTACTCATAATGAATATAAAAACAACACAAATTCATAAATAAACTACAAGAATAAAATTGTAACATAAATCTTGCAATTTTTCAATATTTCTGTCGTCAAGCAAAAAAATAAAAATAAAGATTATTCAATTTTTTGTAGCAAAATTCCAAAATTAGCAAAAAATTTAATTTTTTTCATTGTCAACTTTATTCACGCCAACTTTGTATAAGTAGAAATCATTCTTTGAAAAATTACACCAAGCAGTCCCGAGATGGCATATTCTAACATTGCTCTAGTTAATTAGCATGATATTACCGTCTCTATTGTCTTTGTTGACAAATTTGATCCTTTATGGCATACCTAACCTCAAAATAATTTTCTCATGGTTTGTTGTATTAAGTGATTAGTCCAAAAATCATAGGGTTACCAACTCAAAATTTTTTTAAATCCGGAGACTGTTCCGCCCAGAGATAACTCTTTAACAAATATATAGATTAAAAAAAAAAGGTTATTTTTTCTGGATGGCTTAAAAAAAAATCAGAGTAATTTAAGGATTATTAAATAGTTAATTTATTTATTTTAAATTAATAAATAAATAATTTAAACGTACAATGCCTTTTAATGATTCGTACCGGTCAAGAATTTTACGGAAAATGGAAAAATCAAAATTTGGACAACTCTAAATAAAGAAATCACTAAGTAAAAAATTTATATAAATATTATATTAGGAATAATAAAAAAATTAGTCATCTAAATAAGGATAATTTAAAATTTCGATAATTATAAAGCTAGTAATGTAAAAATTTAGTTACCAAGAAAATTGGAATTATTTTAAAAAAGATATAAGCATAAAATTATAAAATTTAAAAATAAGATATCCATGAAATTAGACAAATTATACAACAAACAAGTGCAATGACAGATATTTAAAAAAATGGAGAATAATAAATTCAGACAAGTCAATAAAAAGGCAATTGAAAATTTAAAAATATAAAAAAATTGACAGTTTTAATTATTCGTAAACTTAAAAATTGGACATCTCTAAATATAGACCAGTAAATTTAGATATCTTTAATTTTGGACATCTCTAAATATTTACAAATATAAATTCTTACAATTTATAACAAAGACGATTAAAAACATAGTAATCATACAAAAAAAAATAAGCGCTAAGAAATTTAAAATACAAAAGATAACTAAAAATTAATTAATTTTCCTGTGACCGCTGTTCCAGGAAGTTATAAAGTTATTTGCGATCGATTGTCCTGTAATTTTTAAAACACACCAAGATTTTGCTTTTAATGTTAGTAAAAAATATTTTCGAGGACCCGGAACTGTCATCAGCTCCTGTGACCACTGCTCCAGGGAGTTGTACCGGTATTTACGACCTATTCTCCTGTAATTTTTAAAACCTACAGATTTTACTTTTAATCTTGGTAAAAAATACTTATGTGGACCCGGAACTACCAACAGCTCCTGTGACCGCTGCTCCAGGAAGTATATATCCTCAAAAATATTTTTTACCGAGATTAAAACAAAATCTTGGTGCGTTTTAAGAATTGTAGGACAATAGGTCGCAAATAACTGCACAACTTCCTGGAGCAGCGGTCATAGGAGCTGTTGGCAGTTCCGGGTCCTCAAAAATATTTTTACTAACATTAAAAGCAAAATCTTAGTGTGTTTTAAAAATTACAGGACAATCGATCGCAAATAACTTTATAACTTCCTGGAGCAGCGGTCACAAGAAAATTAATTAATTTTTAGTTATCTCTTGTATTTTAAATGTCTTAGCGCTTATTTCTTTTATAGCACTGCATGTCCTAAATTCGTATTTAGGACTCGCTCAACTGTTGACTTAAATAAAAAATTATGAAACGAGTAGAGAGGAATTTTTTAGGCTATGGGCTCATATTTACGATCAATTCATACATTTCTGCTCTAAAAATTTGACTTTCACCGCAAAAAAAAAAACGAAAAAATATATTTAAAAACATTCAAAGCCCCGAAAAAATACAAAATAATAAATAATTAATGATTAAAATTACATCTTTTTGTCGGTTATGATTCAGTCTGAAGTATGCTAAAACCTCTATTAATGATTCTCAAATGTTTTTTATTAACGATTGCGCTCAGTCGTAAACATTATTCTGGTGTGAAATATTTTCTCAACATTATTTAATTTAACAACAATCTTATTCCGTAATAAATATGGAAAGTGATTACAGTGATTTAGACGATGATTATAATGATTTTGTTCCTGACGAGATAAAAGAAAAGGCGAACAATATAGCTTTACAATCAATGCCAACAAAATCTAGACAAATGTATGTGGCAACTTATAATGCTTTTAAAGCATGGTGTAAAGAAAATGTTAAATCAAATTCTTTTGCTGAAGATGTAATTGTAATCTACTTTGATAATCTTTCTCAAAAATATGCCCCTCCCAGTTTATGGGCTTTTCATTCGATGTTGAAAACTACTATCAAAGCATTTGATGATGTTGATATTGATAATTACAAAAAAGTAACGTTTTTTTTTGAAGAAACAAATGTGTAAATACGTTGCTAAAAAATCTGAAGTTTTTACAAAAGAAAATATCGAAAAATTTCTAAATGAACCCCCTGATAATAAATATCTTGCTACAAAGGTAATTAAATATTTATTGATATGTTTAGTACGAAAATGTCTGTTGTTATATCCGGCATACCGTCTATAATACAGGGCCTCCCATTCCTGCCGAAAAGTGCAGCGCTTGCATATTTAGGGAACAACAACCTGGTCTGCGCGACAACTCACTCGTGGCTGAAGAATACACATTACCGCGCATTATCACCTCATCAAAAGGAACCAATTGTTTAACTAGTAGTCCCACTTGCAAATCGCGACCGAGGTGATAAAAGACGTGAACACCATAATGCGAGAGCTCATTTACAAGGTAACAGTTCTGCCTTAGAGCCCGGGTGAGTCCTACACCCCGACACGTGTAGGCAGACTTCAATTATTAAATTAATTAGTCACTTTTCCTTTATTTCCAATTTCGAGTTCCTTAACGGTATTTCCGAGTTCTGTGATTGTGATTCTTCGAGCCACGATTCGTGTTTACGATAATCGAGATTCCCGCAGTTCCGGTGACCTGGTCCCACTCTCAAATCATCTTTTCCTTTTGTGAATTATAATCGGCGAACTTTTGTTTGCCGGAGTCGTTACTCCGGTTACGAACTCATATTAACTTTCAACCTTGTTTTTATATTGTTATTAGTTAATAAGTGAATAGTGTAAATTAAGACGTGTTTGCCCATAGGGCCTTTAATCTGAATATAAACCTAAAAACTTGAATCAAAGTGTACCATCATTCATAAATTAAGAAGCCCTTCAACCTTCAACCTTTAACCTCCAGTCCAACAGGAGGAAGGAAGCGGCCAAGCAACGGAAGATAAAGTCCAATCAAAGAAAGAATCATCGTTGGAGTCAAGATTCGCAATAGTAAGTGGAGGTTATTATTATTATTTCCGAGGTCGATTGTCTTAATCAAGGGGCCCTCTCCGGGGTTTTCACCTTCGCGAACCCATAAAATAAAACTTAACGATACTTTCGTTAGGGAAATTCATCTGTTATCCGAACCTCCGATAGTCCAGCTACCGAATCCCAAGATCATATTTTTCGGACATAACACTGTATAGTCTAAACATTTATTTATTTTATTCTTACTGTTGCAGGTTTGTTCAATATTTGGAATTTCTGGTGCTTTAAGAAGAAGTGAATTCATGAACATGAAACTGGAAGATGTCAAAAAAATTTATGAGAACGCTTTATTTATTTAAGTTCCGATAACAAAAAATAATCAGCCAAAATCATTTACCATTAATGGTATATATTACGACTACGCAAAAGAATATATGGATGCTAGGCCCCAAACCTGTAAAACAGATAGATTTTTTTTAAATTACCAAAATTGTCGCTGTACTTGTCAGCCCATAGGAATTAACAAGTTTGGTTCAATGCCTAGAACCATTGCTGAATTTTTAAAATTAGAAAATGCAAAGAAATACACAGGACATAGTTTCCGTCGTACATCTGCCACATTGTTAGCTGATGCTGGAGGTGATATGACAGTGATGAAGAGACATGGTGGTTGGAAGTCATCAACAGTAGTTGAAGGTTATATTGCTGATTCCGTTAACAACAAAAAACGTACTCATTCTATGATCACCGATGGAATTGTTTTGAATAAAAAAACAAATACTGTTGGATCCACTCCTCCATCTACTAAACCATTTCCTGTAATTACAAACATTACCGTTTTGAATAAATCAACCGATTCAGATGTTTCGACGAAAAAAAATTTTACAAAAATGTTTTACCAGTATTAAATGAAAAATTAATTAAAACAGCAGTCTCAATGTCCAAACCCAAAGATAATGTTTCATCAAACTTTGACCAACCTTGTTCATCAGCATCAAATGGTGTTAAAGTTGATACATTACGCCATCAAAAAAAATTTAAATCTACTTTGCAAGAAAATACAGTTGCAAGAAAGAAAAATTCAACTTCTCAATTCGACGATTGTGAAACTCCTCATTTATTTATCTGTTCTACAGTATTTTATGATCAAGACTTAGGTTTGTGCGTGAAAAAATTTGAAGAGTCTCAATGTATGGTATTCCAAAACTGCCATTTCACCATTGAAGTTCAATCAGAAGAAAGATAAATATTCGTTAAGATTTTAATAAAAAATAGAAAGTGGAAATTAACATTTTTAAGAAAATTAAAAAATTATAAAGTGACAGCTAAATTTAATGTTATTTAATTTTATGTATTGATTGTTTCAATGTGTGAATTTATTTTTTGTTAATTAATATTAATCACTTTGGATTTATTATTTGATGTATATTTGTTTCTTTTTTTTTAACTTTTCATTTGTTTTTTTGGAGTGGGGGGCTCTGCCCCCCCCCCCTAACCCCCCGCCAGGGCTTCGCCCCTGGACCCCACCGGGGCTCTGCCCCTGGACCCCGATTTTGGGCCCACATATATCGCCGCATTTGTAATAAAAAATAGTATGTGCAACTCGTGCAACGTTGTCGATTACTACAATTAGATTATACTATTAGACTATTTTTAAGCAATTATTTATTTTAGCATTCTAAATTTTATTTATTCGGAATGCTTGCGGTCCTGCTATGCATGATATACTATTTTTGCTTTTCCTTAATTAATTTTTATATTTAAATTTGAATAAAACTGAAGACGAATTTAGGACACTGGTGCTACAAAATAGTGTAAGATACTCGTGGCTTAAATGAGCGATCATTCACGGCATGTCATAATCGCTCATTTAAGCCACTCGTATCTTAATGTACTATTATTGACTTGTCTGAATTTATTCTTCTCTATTTTTTTAAATATCTGTCATTGCACTTGTTTGTTGTATGATTTGTCTAATTTCATGGATATCTTATTTTTAAATTTTATAATTTTATGCTTATATCTTTTTTAAAATAATTCCAATTTTTTTGGTAACTAAATTTTTACATTACTAGCTTTATTATTATCGAAATTTTAAATTATCCTTATTTAGATGACTAATTTTTTTATTATTCCTAATGTAATATTTATATAAATTTTTTACTTAGTGATTTCTTTATTTAGAGTTGTCCAAATTTTGATTTTTCCATTTTCCGTAAAATTCTTGACCGGTACGAATCATTAAAAGGCTTTGTACATTCAAATAATACAGATCATAAGTGACTCCTTAAAACTAATAATCACGTAATCATTAATTAAATATTCTACATTTTAAAAGTGCGAATTTACGTACGTCAACATCAACACCATTTACTTGTGAAAAGTACGTAGGCGCAAGCGTGAGAATTCAAAATGCGAAACTCAATTAGCGCGACTAACGCGCTCTATATTCTCGGTAAATTATTGATGTAGTTCCGTACATTTTGTTGTGACTGAAAAACAAAACTGTATTTTTTCATAAAAGTATAAAAATCCGGAGATTATTTTTGTAAACTGGAGTCCGGAGAAAACATTATTTTTCTGGAGTCTCCGGACTTAAACTGGAGAGTTGGTAACCCTAAAAAATCAAGTGACAGTGATACTAAGACAGAACAAGCCAATTTTTTAATAAACTATATTCAAATTATTATTTTAATATCAATTTTTCGCTGTCACTTGTGTTTAACGGTTTATCGTTAACGGTGCAATCGTTAATTGTTAATCGAGTTTATCGTTAACGAGTATGGTACATATGATGAAGATAAGAAACAATATTTATTATTAATGGTTCAACAATGTAGAAAAGAATTTCCAACGTGTGCCAAAAAGCTATATTTAGCTTCAAAATCTTGATGTGTTTTCAATAACATAAGTAATTATTTGAAATTTATTAACTTGTGTTTTATAACTATTTAGATGCTTATTACATTTGAAGTATTTTCCATAATAACGTAACCTTCTGTTATTTCGATTCATTTTTTCTATTTATTACCATTATATTTCCCTACACTAAGAACTTTTTAAAAATTATTATGATTTTTTACTCATAATGAATACAAAAATAACACATGAATTCATAAAAAAGCAACAAAAATTTAATCAAAATATATAGAAAGTTCTACGTCAGGAATAAAATTATGAGTTAGTATTTATCAATTTCTTACATTTTCCGGTGTAAAAATGGCTGTAAATTCATTAAATATTGGTCGGATAATTTTTTTTATGAGTCAGTCCTTTTTTTCTTCTTACTTTTGGTGGTTTGCTCGAAAAATTAGAAGAAAATATATTTTTTTCAAAAACTGTACTTTGACGACGCCTACTGGTGAACCAGTGTGAGTTACACAAAAAAACTCTAAAGCTACTTTGAAGAGCGTGAAATTCCCCACAAGGTTCATCAAACCGATTTACAATATTGTAAAAGCCGGGTAAGCATTAGAAATTTGAAAAAAAAAAGATTTTTTTACATGCATTTTGAATGGTAAGACTTTAAATTTAAATTGTAAGTACTTAAAACTAATATTAAGAGCTCAAACTTGGTGAGAATTTTTTTTTTTATATGTAGATTAATATTTTGCATGAGCAGCGAAAAAAAAAAAAACTTTGCGGAAATGAACCACCCTAATGTATAATCTATATTAAAGGAGATTCCCATCTATGTAGTCACTCATCACGAAATCTCGGGAACCATAGGCTGGATTTTATCAAATTTCAACCCCAAAAGAGATTGCGGGAGCGTTAACAATGAAAAACTCTCATTTCCAAACAATGGTTTCTATGGACTCGAAGTTGTGGAGGAATTTTCTATTTATAATCTAGAAATCATCTCGAATAGGATCTTACGAAATTCCTCCCCCATATAGAAGTGTTAGGTCGTTAATTGTAAAAAAATTCATATTCTTCAAATACGGTTCCTACAGATATAAA
The DNA here is from genome assembly GCF_020080835.1 of Cotesia glomerata. Taxonomy (NCBI): domain Eukaryota; kingdom Metazoa; phylum Arthropoda; class Insecta; order Hymenoptera; family Braconidae; genus Cotesia; species Cotesia glomerata. Next base: position 18,000,091 of record NC_058160.1, read on the forward strand.
ATTTGATGGAATCTCAAGAGAAACAGGAAATTCCAGGGATGGCCTCCAGGGTCAACTGATTTAAATATCTTTCCTTTTCAATAATTAGATATCGGCTAAAAACGAACTTCGCGATAATTAAAATAATAAAAATAAGCTAGGACTTCTTGAAACATGAAATTTAGGACATGTCTATTAAACTTCAATAACATTTGGGTCATTCCATATCAAATCGACCAATAGTTGGTATCGAACCCTTGCGATTTGGATAAATTTTGGTCAGAAGTTTTTTTTTTATCATATACCCGAGTAAAAACAGAATTCCGCCGCACCACCGCTGCACGGCTTTTTAAGCGCCGCACCACCGCTGCACTACAGTCGTGAAAATTTTGGTTATTTTACAAGTGCCGTATCACCGCCGCACCACCGCCGTGACAAGTAAAGAATTTATCTATTCGCCGCACTACCGCCGCACCAGCGCCGTGACAAGTAAATAAATTTCTATTCGCCGCACCACCGCTGCACCACCGCCGCACCACAGCTGTGACGCGCCCGGGTAAAAATAAAATTATTAATTTTTACGAAAAAATAATAAATTTCGTTCGACCGCCGCACCACCGCTGCACCACCGCCGCACCATACCACTGTTTGATGGTATATACATTGAAATAATATATTCGTTGATCATTCAAATAGCTTAACTAAATTTTTTAAGTTAAGTATGGCTTGCAGTGCAGTTGGCAATGTTCGAGACTTCCATGCAGACGATCCAGATTCGAATCCCATCACAGTTCAATTTTTAAAATTCTTTCAGAGTATTTCAATAGGCGTACCGCTTCTGTGCAACCCGAGGACGAAATTAAAAATCTACATCAACAATACGACTAAAAAAATCAATAATTTCGCGGTGCTTTGGCCTGATTTAAAAAAAATTTTTTTTTTTAATATTAGGCATTCGATTAAAAGGAGGTTGATCAATAGGTCTTACATAAAGATTTCTAGTCGCATTATTTATTAATTAATTATTGCGTGATAAATTAATTATGATACCATTTTTTGTGAAATTGTAGGTATGATTTAGCATTGGTGCGGCGGTGGTGCAGCGGTAATGCGGCGATGCTAGGGGGAGTAAATTTTTAGCGTGCGGCGTAATAGTCCGCCAAACGGCGGTCGTGCAGCGGTGGTGCGGCGGTATGGTGCGGCGGTGGTGCAGCGGTCGAACGAAATTTATTATTTTTCCGTAAAAAATAATAATTTCATTTTTACTCGGGTAATGAAGTTCTGCGAAAGGAAAAAAAATAAGAAAATTTTTTTCAAAAGATATGGAAATTCAAAATTTCGCGATTTTTCCAGTTTTTCAATTTTGTTTTTGTAATATCTCGAACGCTATTATAGATACAGGAATGGCCCTTCGTTTGTTTGAAAGGGGAAACTTAGGGCTATTAAAAAAAATATTTTGGAAAAAAATTTTGAAAAATGGTCAATTTGTCAAATTTTGAATTTTTAAAAATCGTCAAAAATGACGGTCAACATTAAAATTTTGGCTCAATTTTTTTTGTATAATACCTTGTACTGATCTTAAAAAATCCTGAAATTTTTAGAACTGTGCTTTTTGTTTTTTCAAAAATATGAATTTTTGAATTTCAGAAAAAAATTTTTCTTACTACGACGGTCGAAAGTACGGGGTTCCCGCTGCGATTTCACGGCAGAAAGCCTCAGTTTTATGCCGTGATCAAGTCGCGCATGCGCCCTATGACGGGAAGCCGAAATAATGTATTCATGCACTGACAACGAGACACGAGGCGGCAGAAAGTCCGAAAGTCGGTAGTCGCGCTCACTCTATTACTTGTGTTTATAAGCCTAACCTTACTTGTGATTGTTATGAATGTATCTATCTTGTTATGTGTCTATGATTTTAGGTTGAAACTAAGTTAATTACAGAAAATAAATATTTATTTTAATGAAATGAGACTTATTAAATATTTAAATTACAAAAAAAAAACGAGAAATATTTTTTATTCTGATAGATATTTTCAAATAAATAAACTCATTATTGAATAAATAATTATTAAAAAAAATACACAAACAGATTTTTTTCTTAATTATTTTTTCTATGCATTTTACGATTATTATTTCATTTTTTTGTTTTTTTCTATTCTTAAAATCAGAGTTAATTTATAATATATTTATAACTTTAAATTTATTAAATTAAATTAAGATCTTTTCTCAAAACAAAGTAGTAATATGATAGATTATAAATTAATATCTTTATTGACAGGTGTATTTGATGCCCCCCCCCCCCGACCAGCACTCACTTCGCTCGTGCCGCAAATGTCGGGGGCAGGCATTAATTTTTTTTCAAAGCAATTTTTTGCGTACTTTCGACCGGATAGCAAGAAAACTAGTATACACTACACGGGCAGAAATTTGAGAGCCCTGAACTGCGCGCCATAATGCCCTCGTAGTGTAATATACTATTTATTCGTTTTTTGCAACTTCTAAATAAGGTAAAGTTATGCAGATACATAGTATTGAAATTTTGAGTATTAAAAAATTAAATGCATGACGTGGAAATATTAAATAATAAATTAATTTCAACTATTTTTTTTTTTTTTTTTTTTGACGTAATCTCAAAGTCGTTATTTTTTCGTTTTTTTACTTCATTTAAAGTTGTTGACGCCACTTATCGTCTTCTTAATATGGAAATGATTTGAAATTTGAGATTGAGTAACATGAATGTGCAGAAATTTGTAAGTAAACAAGTATTCGAAAGAACGAAAAAAAAAAAAGATATTCTCATCACATCATTTCTGATTTTTATTGGAAATTAATATCTGTTTGAGTTATTTGGCGTTAAAAACTGTAATTGAAGTGAATAAACGGACAAAATATATCATATGCGTTAAAAAAATAAGAAATTATATCATGTGTTAAGTCTGACTTTGAGATTACGTCAAAAAAAAAAAAAAAAAGTTGAAATTAATTTATTAATTAATATTTCCACGTCGTGCATTTAATTTATTAATGCTCAAAATTTCAATACTATGTATCTGCATAACTTTAACTTATTTAGAAGTTGCAAAAAACACGATTTTTAAAATTTTCAAACTGCTAGAACTTTTGAATGAATCAATCGATTTTCACGGTTGGTGGCGATCGACAGAGTTTTTTAAGCTCTATAGAAAATTGAGAACAAAAAAAAATTGATCTGATGAAACATTTCGGAGTTATTACAATAAAACGTTTTTTTCGATTTTTTTCGACAACGATATCTCACGAACGCATCAGCCGATTCTGACGCACTTGGTGGCGATCGATGCGGGTTTTCAAGGTTAAGAGCTGATTAGTTTTTGAGGTCGATCAGTTCAGCCAATTCGGAAATATTTTGAAAAAATGAAAAAAAAACCAACTTTTTTTGAAGTTATACTTCTTTTGGCGCGTTAGGGAAAAATTATGGGAGTGAATTTTTACGATGCGCGCGCACACCGTCACGAAAAACCGACACCCTGAAGTTAGCTAGTCAACATTTTTGTTTTTCAAAAAAAGTTACCAACAAAGTAAAAGTAAGGACATCTACGTATATTTGCGTGAGAACTGGCAACTGTATTCACGATATTTATTCAAATGTTTCTGAACCTACTCACGTGTTTTGCATCATTCCGAATAAAATATACATAAATATATATTTTTAACTTCCCGCCAAGAAAATTGAAAATTTTCCAATAATGGGAAATTATTGATTTCGGTCCGATTTTCGAAAGCCGAGTTTTCATCGGATGTCCACGTTTTGAGGTTCCAGGAAGCCATTCTGACTATTCCCGCCGAGATATCTGTGTCCGGTCGTGAGTGTGTGTGTGTGTGTGTATGTGTGTAAATAAATATTTGTCGTACGGTTTTTCAAAAACGAATCAACCGATTGAATTCTACGACACGTCATTTGAAAAGGTTTATCAAAATTAAAATCTGATTAGATTTATGAGTTAATCCATCGAGTCATTCCGAAGAAATGAAAAAAAATATCAAAAAAAAAATTTGAATTTTTATGTTTTTTAAAAACAACTATAAAGCTTGCGAAAAAATCATAATGAAACCGCGTATAGATTTTTTGTGATGAAAAAACTGCGTCGAATGCTTTTTTGAAAATTAAAAGCAAACGACGCATTCAAAAGTTATAGCTGTTTAAAAATTCACAAAATTTTTTTTTGGTATTTTGCTAAAATATCTTCGAGATTTCTCAACCAATCAATATAAACCTGTACGTTTTTTTTTTGAGCTGTCAAAACTGCTCAGAGCTGAAAATGTGAAAAACTGTGCTTTGAGCTTTAAAAGCTCAAATATTAACCAAAAAACATATTTTAAGGTGCTTCAAATGCAAACTTAGCGGGAAGTTCGTGGGTTGGCCTACGCGGTCAACCGATTTCCAGATTTGTTTTAATTTCGTAAAAAATAACTTTTTTATGATATTTAAATAAACTGTATTTAACTAGATAGTGCGTTATGATAAAACTTTCAATATATTAAAGGCATTCAATACCTTTTTAGTAGATTTCATAGAAATCTAACTATTGCATTGGTCCTCATGACGGAACTTTTAAAAAATTTTGCTATAATCCGACTTAACTCAACGAGCTGAGTCAGAAAATACATATGGTTCAGAAGTTTATATATGTGTATAGTTTACATGTGTGTTATAAGTTTATATATATATATATATATATATATATATATATATATATTTCAAAATTTTCAAAATATTCAAAATCATAAAATTTCATATTTCTCCACATTCTTACTCGAATAACTTTTGAATGGGATAACTTATTGAATTTCTGTAAATTGCATCTGAAGGCTCTTTAAATAAGCTTCAATTTGAGTACCATATCATGTGTGTAGTCTCAAGATTATGTCCTAATCCGCTATGCCAATTTCGGCTGCCGAATGGCCTTTTTTCTATTATTTGTATCGTTTTTTCTACAAACGTAGGATAACGCGAAAGATAAAATTTTTAGAAAGATTTTTATCTTGTTACGCTAAAGAAGTATAACTTCTTACGTGCGTACATAAGTACACACCAACTTTTTTTTCAAATTTTTTGCAATTTCTCGAAATTCACCGGTCCGAATTGGTTCCAACTCACAGGAAATCTAAGTTTAGCGAAGCCCTTTTGAATGACACCAACTGCGATCAAATCAGTCAAGCCGTTCAGAAGTTATAAGAAAAATATTTAAATCCGTTGACCTTGGAGGCCATCCCGGTAGTTGCCTGTTTCTCTTCAGATTATATCAAATTTTATATTTGTAGGAACTGTATTTAAAGAATATGAATTTTTTGACAATTATTACTCCCACACTTCTATGTGGGGGAGGAATTTCGTAAGATCCTATTCGAGATAATTTCTACATTATAAATAAAAGATTTCAACAAAACTTCGAGTCTATAAAAACTATCGATTGGAAATGAGAAATTTTCATTGTTAACGCCCCCACCATCCCTTTTGGGGTTAGAATTCGAGAAAATCCATTCTTAGCTGAACTTCACATCGTACACCAAGATTCCTACCAAATTTAGAATCTGCAGGAGTTACAGTTTGGAAATTAAAATTTTAGATTTTAACACCCACCCCCGCAATCCCTATCGGAATTAGAATTTTTTGGGATCCGTTTTGAGATGATCTCATGACAAATGAAAGATTCCTACCTAATTTCAAGTTTGTAGAAGTTACAGTTTGGAAATGGAAATTTGAAATTCTAACACCCACCCCCGCAATCCCTGTCGGAAGTAGAATTTATTGAAATCCGTTTTGAGATGATCTCTACATGACAAATAAAAGATTCCTACCAAATTTACGCCTTTTCGAAGCTATATTTTGGAAATTAAGATTTTTTTTTGTCAACACCCACCCCCGCAATCCTTATAGGGGGTGATTTGTCGTAAAATCCGCTCTTAGATTATTTCTAAATCACATAGAAGATTCTTACCAAATTTGGAGTCTATAAGAGCTATAGCTTGGAAATTAAAAATTTTAATTGTTAACATCC